>NC_142943.1:24680002-24690002 GCF_046866305.1 Octopus bimaculoides
GTATAACTCCAGTTTTCAGGCTGAACATTAGAACCAATATTTTCATATTCTTCCTAAATTTGTCAGTAAATGCTTCCCTTGTGTTCATAAATGCCATAAAATTTTTAACATAAAATTTCAAAGTTATTGGTGCAAGGATAAATTCAACTCCTCCCCACAAAAAGTGCATGCATGCTATACAATATATGTTTTCAAAGAAATATCATTTGCTGTGCGAAAGATAACAATGATAACAAAAAAATGACAAAAAATGCTATGTAGGCTTACCGGGGACTCATTTAAATTCGGGTATGCTCAACACACGTATACATTCAGACATGAGATCAATGAAATACAACAACTCTTTCAAAATACATCTAGGGCTTAAAAGAGGTATCTCTTACTAAAAAATTAAATTGGCTGTAATTCGATCTCCTCCTAACTGCACTATTGGCAATAGGTGTTGCCTCTGCATAGTCAAAACTTTAATATGTCGTGCTTTTGTACTAAGAAGTATGCTTTCAGATCACATGGTTTCAGGTCCATTCCCACTGCTCGGCATCTTAAGCAAGTGTCTTCTACTATAGCCTCAAGCCGACCAAAGCCTTATGAGTGGATTTGGTAGACGGAAATGAAAAGAAGCCCATCGTGTATATAGGGCATTACTACAGAATAATGCCGCACACTAGACTTCCCAAATAAACACACTTTAGTACCGAATGTGAGGAAAACAACTTTTGAAAGAAACCAACATTAAAAAAAAATAAACTCAACTATGTATCGACCGATTTCACGTTTACCAGAATGAAATCTAGTTTCCGTTCGTCAGCATAGTATAGTATCGACATATACAAATAAACAGAATTCTCACCTTACCAAAACGAACACGCATGTATCCGGCCCAGCAAAGGGAATGATGCTTATCCATATACATCGCTAAAAAAGCGGGAATCTTTCTGAGTTGTTCTCGGTACACGTGTAAAAACCGCAATAAATTTCAGCATTGAATATATTCCGGATATATATATTTTTGGTTAATAAAATCAAAAAAGGATAAAATCTTTTACAAGATTTTATTAACCAAAAATATATATCAACTTGGCACTCTAGTATTTTTGGTTGTCATACCATGAGTTGGACTTATCTATCTTTTTCTTCGTTCTTTCTTTGCTTTTCCAAGATTTACTCATGATCCCATTTGCATCATTCTCTATGATGACCTTATACTTAATCCTGGCTCCTTTGTAATCCTGTTCCTTTGGCTGTAGCCAGAGAACTGCATGCGGTAGATGAAGTGTTATATGTGTCATTCGAATTCCGCTGGGTCGCACATGCGGGACACATTTCTCATCACTCTTACCAAGTCCGCTATTAGGATACTGAGTTTGGTATTGTCCGCAATGGATGCGTTCTTGTGGATCAGGTATTTAGAGGCTATGGGTTTTGCATAGTGGTATTGAAGGATCTGGACCTTATTACTCTTAGTTTCCCGTCAGAGCTCCGTGTCTAAGACCCGTAGCTTATAGTTAGGGTGCTTGCTAGGTTAATCTCCTGTTACTTTAATACTCTGGTGGATGGAATTAGCTATTTGCTGGATGCTCTTAACAGTGCTAGTTTCTAGTTCATAGTCTTGTGGGAGTGCTTGGTTACTATGTTGATATCATCCATATAGCGGGAATACATGTTTAGGTTTATGGAGCTCTCTGCTTATAGTTCTTTGAGTCGCCTATCCCACCATACCATAAATAGGTTACCTACATCCCAAGCGATCCTGACACCAATGGCTGCACCTTCTTCTTGGGTGTATATCTTGTTATTAAACTTGAATATGTGGTCCTTTAGTGTGACTCAGGTACTCGCACCTACCTCATGCATTTTTCTTACCTGATTGTAGTTTCCGGGGGTCCGTATGGCTCTGGTTCACCCATTCTATTTCTCTCTAGGGATTTTCTTGGCCATTGAAGTTACAGTAGGGGGTCTCCCTCTTACTGATCTAATGGTGCAGACACAACTAACGTCATGTTCGTCTAAGTACTCCTTGTCAAATGTAAGTCTAAGGAGGAGGCCCAGTTCTTCTGTGTCAACATTATGAAACTCCAAGTCGCTCTCGCCAATCATCTCCACACATTTCTCCACAGTAAAATCAATGTCAATAAATGGCTATAGGGATACTACATTCATACTACCTATTATACATCCCGTCAGGTCGCAGGCGTGGTTGCATTCATTAATTCTGCTGAGGAAATCCTCTGTGCTGTCACACATATCAGGGAACATTTTGATCACAGGGTGTATGATCATTGAGAGGATTCTGTAGTTACTGGCAACGTTGGCTCCACCGACAGGTCTGGTCGGGGGTCCTGTCACCGGATCAATGGTCACTTTTTGATCGTTGCGGAAACCCATACAGCGCTGGGTTATTTGTGGCCTGGAAGTTGTTCACCGTGCGCTTCTTTGCTCCAAGGATGTTTGGCCACATCATCAGTTGAACATTGAAGATCTTTTCTCTCTTCTCATATTCATGTACTGTAGATTTCCCCCTGTTGGAGATGTGGGGTTGTATTGCCTGGATGTAGTTCGGCAGGCTGTCTATCGACACACACACACACACACACACACACACACACACACACACACACACACACACACACACACTCATATTCGGCAAGCTATTCTTCTACCTCTCTTTCCCTCTCCCTTATTCTTCATCCCCTCTCTCTTATTCTTCACACTCTCCGCCCTTTCTGTCTCTTTCCCTGTCCCCCTTCTCTCTCTCTAATTCCTTAGTCCCTCCACCTTCTACCATTCTTCTTCTCTCCTACCACGTGACCGGTGTCCAGTCACAGCGCGTCGTTCTTTTTCAGCCTGCCGCTGACAAAACTACATACGTGTGTCTACTCTCCGCTAAGACTTTTTTCCAGCTCTTCTTTGCGCTACCTTACTACTGTCTGTTGAGAGCTGAAAGGCGCTTTCTATTAGTATTGTATATGTATAATTATTCTTTTTGCTATTGTATAGCCGAAAGGCATTTTCTATTGTTACTGTACCATTCCTTGTCATATCCTTGTCATTATTTTCTTGTATATGCTTATGTAATTTTGCTATTTTGTTCTGTCCCGGATACACTTGTTAGCTTTTTCCCGAAGCTTAATACGTTGGCGCCTCCGTGACAATAGTAGTCTTGATTTTAAAGTGCACGAAACCACGAAGACGTCTCGGAAACCAACTGATGAGAAAAACCCGCTGCGAATGTTCCTTCTATTGTGTTGTTGCTTCCTTTTTCCGTCCGTTGTGTTTTCGCCCAGTTTTCGTCTGAAATTTCCCTTCTTTGTGTTCTTTCTGTTTAACCTTTGGAATATATATATATATATATATATATATATATATATATATATATATATATATATATATATATATATATATATATGTATACCACACAGCCACATCTGCGCCTATACATACATATATATATATATAAATATATATACACGCACACACACATATATATATATCTATATAAATATATATATATATATGTGTGTGTGTGTGTGTGTGTGTGTGTGAGTGTGTGCGTATATATATATATATATATATATATATATATATATATATATATATATATATATATATATATGTATGTATGTATGTATGTATGTATGTATGTATGTATGTATAGGCGCAGGTGTGGCTGTGTGGTAACAATTTTGTTTCGCAACCACATTGTCCCGGGTTCAGCGTCTCACTGGCATATATATATATATATATATATATATACACGCCGTTATTTTCCAACAACTTCTATATGCCGTTTAACCCCTAGCACATTAACTGCATTGCTGTATTTCATTTTTACTTTTAACTAAATACATACACACACATGTCCCCGTATGTGTGTGTGTGTGCGTCTGTGTGTGTGTGTGCGTCTGTGTGTTTGTGTGCGTCTGTGTGTGTGTGTGTGTATCACTCGTACATATATACGAAGAGTATCAAAAAGTTCCCGGAGTAGTTCTGTAGCACGCCAACAGATGGCAGCACACAGTAACGTACGCAGTGAGAGCTAGCAGTGACCTTCATGTGACAGGTGCCGAGTGATATTGCTGTATTCACTTCGCAAGTTGTGAAATTTGTGTTTCTGTGATCACGTGTATGCTGATGTCTGCGATATTATCACGGACAGGAACAAAGAGCCAACGAGAAATTTTGCGTTAAATTTGGGAAGTTTGTTACAGAGACATTGAGCATGCTTCAGCAGGCTTACGGCGACGAGGCAATGGGTCGTACGCAATGTTTCGAGTGGCATAGGCGCATCAAAAGCGGAAGAACGTCCCTGGAAGACGATGAGCGATCTAGAAAACCTGCCACGAGCGTCACCCCGGAAATGTGGTATCGAGAGTTCATCGAGAGTTCGTCCCCCAGGGCTAGTCCGTCAATCGAGAGTTCTACTGTGACGTTTTGAAGCGTTTCAGGGAAGATGTTTGGCGAAGACGATTGGATCTGTGGATTCTTCACGATGACAATGCATCCTATCACCGAGATCTCCTCACTCGTGAGTTTCTCGTCAAAAACAACATGGAATCGTTTCCCTAAGATAAAAATGCTGTTCAATGGCGCCGTTTTAACACCGTTGTCGAGATCAAGAGAGAATCGTAGAAAGTCCTCCATTCGCTTACAGGAAACGATTTCCAGGCCGGATTCCATAAGTGGCTGGAATGCTCGGACCGGTTTATTGCTGCGCAATGTGACAATTTCGAAGAAGATGATGCTAAAACGTAGGTAAATAAGTTATTTTTTTTTTATTAAACATAACTAGCCATGGAACCTTTTGATACCACCTCCTGCACAATTGGTACACCTTTATTGATGTCACATCAAAGAGGTTGAACGGCTCCATTAATGAAAACTTTTGACCGACAGCAGACAATAACAACATCTATGTCGTTGAACAAGCATAAACATGATGCACAGGGGCGATGTTGATGAGATATCAGCAATGCTGTATTGGCTCTATTAAGAAAGAAGAGAAATAAAGGCGCCCGAAAGATCAGTTATATTCTGAACGGGCAATAGGAAAACGTTATCATGAAATTCAGAGACATACTGAGGCAAAACTAGTCACACAACAACAGTCAACCAAAGGAGACCACATCTGTCGCAAAGAATAGAAAGCAATGGAAGAATCTGTCATCTTGGTTACAAGTTCTTTAAGCAAACAAGAAAAGATAAGGAGCCCTAGAAAGATCAGGTAAGGATCACCATGTGTGCGAATGCTTAGATCAAGTGTAGATCTCCACAGTTAGCTCTGATCCTACAAGGATATACTTGGATACATGTACGCACATACTTTTAATACACGTCCATACAAACATACATATATATGTATGTGTCTATGTATGTAAATCTATATGTGTGCGTGCGTGTGTGTGTGCATGCACACACACACATATATACATATATATATATATACTTATATATATATAGGCACACACACGCGTATTTACATACATGTATATATATGTATATACATTCCTTTAGTTAATATATATGCTAATACACACACACACACACACACACACACACACACACACACACACACACACACACGCACACACATATATTTATTCATATGCATATTTAGTTTATTGTTCCGTTAAGGTAAGATCAATATATGCATATCTATATATAAATATCTCCCATCTTCTGTTTATACATATGTATATAAATGTATATATATGTGTGTGTGTGTGTGTGCGTATGTGTGCGTGTATACATACATATTTTTTTTTTTTCGTCCTGCAGGGTGTCCAACAACACCCTCCTCACCAAGCAAGCCTGGTGGGGTTGCCAGTTTAGTCGCCGACGACCCGAGAGGCCAGGATGATGCAAGCAGGGCTCAAGAGACATTTAAGGAAAAAGGTGAAGACTGAGAAGGTGAATGACAAGGACCTTTTTGTGTGCACAGTCTGTGACAGACCATGTCTGTCCTTGGCTGGCCTCAAATCTCACCTGCGAACCCATGGAAAACAAACCTCACCCAGCTATTCTGATTATATGTCTGTGCACACGTTTGAATGTGGTGTGTGCTAGAGGGTTTGCAAATCCAATGGGGGTCTTAAAAGACATGTTAGGATCCACAATGAGCAGAACTTACTTGCAGGTATTGGTAGTGCAAATCAGAGGTGCAATCTGTGTGGGTGTTTTTTCAAAACACTGTCTGGTTTAAAAAGCCACATCAGACGCCATGAAAGGGCTAAGGTGTAGGTGCAGGAGGTGGTCAAACTCTGTTTAAGGAGTAGACAACCACCATACATACATATATATATACGCACACACACACACACACGAACACCACTTATATGAATTTGTCATTGTGACAAATATATATTTACATATATATTATATAATATATAGATACATATATACATATATACACAATAGTGTACATGTAAACATACAAACGGTCATAAATGCAGAGCGTAACTACACACATACACACATACTTTAACGCCGACAGATTTACGCTCCACAGGTAGAAATGAAGTGACAAATTGTATATATCCGTTCACGCAACATAGACAGTCTTGCACGAAATTTTGGCAGATAATGGCAATGGCTCACGTTACACACACACAAACACACACACACAAACACACACACACACACACACACACACACACACACACACACGATGCATGTGGGGTATTTGAACTTACAGATATTTGTACGTCCTGTGCATGTGTGTTTCTCTGCGCGTGAACATGTAAATCTGTAAGAAACAAGAAAAAAAGATAAGAAAAATCACCTGCAGACCGAAGTCACCAGTGATAATCTCCCCAGTAAAAACCAATTAATACGTTTCTTCAGATTGATTTCCAGCTTTTAATATAAGAAATCTCTCACGCTTCACCATCATTTATTTAGGCTGCAGTAAGCAAATGTGTACCAACAAGGAGAACTATAACCCTCATTAAATATGATGAAGGGTGTTATAAACACCTACATTGCTAGAAATAAGAGTTAAATGCTCAAATACTGCAGCCAAAGCGCATAATTGTATACATACATGCTCACAGGAACGTAATCGTCTGAAAAGCAGCGGTGGAGATATTCCCAGACTGTAGACATATCTGCTGAGAGTGATCGTCGTCCGGAATCAGCCGAGTCGGGCCGCTGCCATTGAGGAGGCTACGGCGAAAGCCGAAACTGATCGACCTGTTTGGGAATATCTCGACCACTGCTTTTCGAGCAATTACGGTCCCTGTCAGCATGTATGTATACAATTATGTGCTTTAAGTGCAGCATTAGAGCGTTTAGCTCGTATTTCTACACCCTCAGTCATATATTTGCCCCTGTCGCAAATAGCAGAAAATTTCTTGACTCAGAATTGATCTTATTCCTGATATAATTTATGAGAGTAGCGGGCAACTGTCTGTAACCTTATATATTCACATGATTTCAATAAGCCATCAAGTGATAAAAACCTCTCTGATTGACCTCCCTGTTCCCAAGAGATAAAAGTTCTGTAGAAGCTGTAAAGGACATTCCATTCCAATCTCCTTTATCCACCAATCTGTCATCACACACAGCCCCTACTACTCCAATTATCACAAGTACAAACCTTATAGGATTCTTATTCCAAATACTCGCAATTTCCAGTTTTAAGGGGTTGTAGATTTTCACCCCTTTCATCTGCTTTCTTCACAATCCTAGTATCAAACGGACACAGTGGATCAATCAGCCTGTTTCTCTAATATCTGCCTTGTTATGTTCCATCTCCTTATCCGTTTGAATGGGGAAATTCTATAAAATTGTGCATGTTTTCAATTCAAGAACTCGTTCTATCCGATGCTTGTACCATGTACTTCCTGCTCCAAACTCCATCTTTGACAAAGCTTCCAGTGGAAAACTTTCACAACTTGTCTCTATATTTTTCACATAAATTTCTGTTGTTTTTGCCCTAAAAGTCATACATTTAACAAATTTTTACTTGTCAATATTATTGAGAAACTGACACTTAAATATTGTGATGCAGTTTTTCTTTTGATTGTGACTCATACTACCGTTAAAATCCTTTTTTTACTTAAAAATCCATATTTTCCTCTACAAAAACATCGTTCAATGACATTTGCATTGGAAGAAAGCGAGAGATGCAACTGAGATGCTGAGAGGAAGGAAAAGCGTTCCACATTTTTCGGCTCGAGGACAATGCAGGCCTTTGTTCTTCTGTCACAATGGCTTCTCTCTGTTAGTATATTGATATTGTTGTTCGAGGACGAGAATAATTTTAGCAACTACTGCAGCAGTAACAGCGAAAATTTGATAATTACTTTTTAAAACGTTGAAGCTCAGAGCAAATAAAGTTTAAAAGAATAACGTGTTAACGTTGGATTAAACATCCTTTGCACAGATAAAGTCAAAGGCTATCCGTGGGACTCGAACCCTTCTGTCAGTACCACAGACGTTCAACCAATGTACCAAAGCATAAATTCGAATCTCGGAATCCATTTTAGAAACTTTATCCTTACAACTGGTCAAGCGACTTTGAATCTCCACCCGTTGGCTTGGGACTAAAGTGGTGGTCGTTATTTGTTGATGTTTTCAGGTATGGAAATATATCATTTCTAGTATTCCTTCACATTTTTGTTTGTTAATAGGGAATTCAGAAGAGTGGGGCCAGTAACTGTGACTTTTTTAGGATTTTCTAAAATGGTGGTTCGATGGGCTTTGAATATTTTGCTGAAAAAAAAAAAAATCATAGGCTGGATAAAAATTCCAGAATTTTGAAGTTATGAAGAGTAAGGATTGGTGAAGTCTTTAGTGATAGGCAAGGTGACATGTAACACGGGTGAGAGATGAGTGGAGACAATGGCGGGTGGATCGAATACGTAGGAACGACGAGAATATGCGTTTAGCTAGTTCGGGAGAACAGAAAATGTATAGAAAGAAAGGACAGAGAGAGAAATGCATTTGAGAGTGAGTTTTTATTGGTCAGACACTTTTTTGCATGTAGTCTTGATTTTTGTTGTACAACTAAAAAATAAAATAAACCACGGGAAATAACTGAGGCTGACCAATGGTTACAGTTTAGATAAATTAATCAAGTGGCGGAATACTGATTAACGAAAGAAAAACCTTCAATTGATTAGATTTCCTTCCTTGTTGAAGAAACAAAAACCTGTCGGTAACTGTTAGCGTCTTTGAAAGAAAGAGGATGATAATTGTGAGAAATTAAGAATTTAAGAAGGCGACATAATCTCAGGAATAATTCGCAAAGAACGCAATCAAACAAAATTTCTATTTGATTTCACGAAAATGCTGTTCATGAAGCAAAACATTCTCTCTTCAACCAGAAACAATAACATATTAGACCTCTGTTTCACCAACATTATAGAACTTACCTATAATGTACAGACACCGTCAATATTCTCAGACCACATAACAGAACTGAAAATATATGGCTCAAAAACTAATTAAGAATGCATTCCACACAGATGGCACCCAAACTCTATCCAATATGAACTTCTATACGGCTGATTGAAAGTCAATCGAAAGATAGATACTCCAGCAAGACAAGATTGATATGAAACTTAAAGAATCCATTTCAATAATGCCATGTACATTAAATTTCTCCCAGAGAAGAGAGCCACTACATACAAAAACATCATTCCCCGAGACAGAGGAGTCCTTATGAGGCGGATAATAAAAATATGCAATTGCTTAAGTAAGCAACTTAATGACAGCAAGATATCCCTCCTCAAAGAGGCACTTTTTGAGATTGAAAGTAAACTCACACTTTTCCATGAAAAAGAAAGGGTAGAAAGAGAAACCAGGGCGGCGGAAAATATAAAATTAAATCCTAAAGCTTTTTACAAGATAGCGCCGCTATTTGAAGATAGAGCTACAAGATAGAGTCACTATGTGAAGAAGACGGCTCACTAACTGTAGACCGCTGGAGGATAAGTAAAGTGTTAAATAGGCAATTGGAAAGTGTCTTCAACACTCCACTGGGAAACATGCAAATAAG
>NC_142943.1:24695002-24732502 GCF_046866305.1 Octopus bimaculoides
GTGCACACCACACGGAAACATGTATATGTATATGTGTGTGCATGTGTGGATTATATATATATATATATATATATATATATATATATATATATATATATATATAGGTATGTGTACACATGTGCACGGGGGTGAATCATTACATATCCACAATATGCAGACGAAATCTAGTTTCCTATTGCAGGAAAATTGTTGCTCGCGCATCAGAAATGGCATCTTCCCCAAGTCACTTAGTGCAGGTTTGAACTTAAGCATCAGTTAAATTGTTGTCGTTGTTGTTGTTACGTTAACTTTAGTCGCATCGCATTCTCCTTGCTCCGAACAGAGTATCACCATTGATCTTTTTTTGTGTGGGATGAAAGTACTTCAAGACCCACCAAACCAGCGATGGCTTTCTGATTATTACGAAAGGATTATTTTGCGTAACAGTCTGTCAACGAATGCACTGAAAATTTCAGTGAATGGCCGCATAGTTTGCATGCTTCAAGAAGGATCTGAAGGCCCGGACATGTCCTGTGCTAACAACAATAATGAAAAAGTCCATAACACTCTTCTGACGAACAAATGAGTGACTATTTATAAAGAAATATTCAAAATTACTCGTGATTTTGTCCCTGAAACCATCGACAGTAGACTTGGCTAACATCATAACAGCAACTTCATTGGCATTTCAATTTCAAATCTGCAGCGTTGAAAAAAAAACAAGAAGGAACATACCTAGTGATGCGGGTGCAATTAATTTTCCCATCAATGGAAAAAATTGAATGTACATTGCGCTTAAGTTGTAGCTCACTCTTGTATGTATGTATATATATATATATATATATATATATATATATATATGTATAAGGAGGCATTAAACAGAATGACTCTCCCTAGACACAACAATATATATATATATATATATATATATATATATATATATATATATATACACGCACACACACACAAACATATTTATACACATATATTCACACTCTTGCGTAAACAAATACACATACAGATGCATACACATGTCTGATTGCATCCGATTATTTTTACTGCTATTGCTGTTGTTTTACTTGTTGTTCCCTTCTCGATATTAATATATTCTTTTACCCGAAGGCGGTGAGCTGGCAGAAACGTCGGGCAATATGGCTAGCGGCATTGCACCCTTCTTTACTTACTGAATTCAAATTCCGCCGAGGTCGATTTTGACTTTAATTCTTTCAGGGGTCGATGGAATAAGTACTAGTTGAGTACTGGCGTCGATATTATCGACTATCCCTTACTCGAACTTGCTGGCCTTGTGCCAAAATTTGAAATCAATATTATCTTTTATCCTTACTTGTTTCAGTCATTGGCCTGCGGCCATGCTGGGGCACCACTTTGAAGGGTTTAGTCAATCAAATTCCCGCAAGTACTTATTTTGTTTTAGTCTGTCACTTATTCTATCAGTAACTTTGGCCAAACCGTTAAATTACAGAGATACAAACAAACCAGCTAAGCGGTATACGGGTTGATAAACACAAAGTTACACACATTTTACATGTTCGTACAAACATACATACATAGATGCATAAATATATATATCGACAGATTTCCACATATTTCCATCTACCAAATACATTCACAAGGCCTTGGTCTGCGCGGGGCGATAATAAAAGACACTTCTTCAAGGTGCCGCGCAGTGTGATTGAACACGAAAGCATGTGGTTTCCGTGTGTGCTTCTTAGCCAGACAAATATGTCTGCGCCTATATTGTTCATATTATTTTGGAAGTTTCTCGCGATGGATATGTTGTTTACCGTCTTAATATTTTAGGAAAATTATCGCAGATCGTTTCAAATTGGATGCTTGTTTTTGAATCGTTCGTGTATACTCGTTACACAGAGAAAAGAATATTTTTCTGTTGCCTCCCTGCCGTTTCAGAGATAAAAAAAGACTTTACATTTAGAGACAAAAATTTCAATTTAGCCGTCAGACAAATTTCAAGAAAATATTTGTAGACATGGCCTTGACTGGGATGGAGTCGTACAACCATAAGGTTGGTAGCAGCATCTACGCTTCACAAAACTATTACCGATTAAATTATTGATAGCTAGAAAACGAAAATGATAAAAAGATGCATTTTCAAAAGTAGGCCCACTTTACACAAATAACAGTGGCAAACATTTTACTAGCTCAGCTTGTCTGATCAGCAAGAAAGTGGTGGTTGCAGAAAAAGACATTGAAGTGTGTTATGCCTCTGTCTTGCAAAAAAAAAAAAAAAAAAGAGAGCTTTCATATGAGACAAAAGAACAGCTAGAAGAGATGTCCTCTACCAACTGATGGAACTATGTCTATCCGATCGATCATTGTAGAGCAACACTTGGAAGCGTGTGTTTTGTGTTTGTGATTGAAAATGAGGCGAGACAACACAGGGGATGGTGCATCACACATCTTTCTATAAGCCGGCGCTATAATATTTATGGAACGATATAAAACAAGTATCACAACCAGTGACATTAACTGTGACGTTGGCCTTTGGCTCGACGTCACACACAAGGCACAATGTTGGCAAATGGTGAGCGTACAAGTAATATGAAACAATATATAGTCGAGTTGATTCTTTTTAGGTGGGAGGGGACTCAATGAGTAATATTTACTGCATTTTTGACTTCGAGAAAAAAATATTTTTAATATTTTTATCATTACCTTACAAAAACTAAATCTGTTAAACAAGGACATCAGAAAGATCAGAAATGACAAAAATTTAAAATATCTAGGTTAAATGAAAGACGATCATGGAAAAAGGCATATAATAAGAAATCAACAAAATTTGAGTAAATCTAAAATCTCAACATAAAATATTCTCTACAGCTTCTTCACTGTTTTCTGGAGCTGTACTAAACTGGGTGTTATGCCTATTTTCTCTATCCATCTGTTCAGATCTTTAGGGATAGTTCCTAATGCACCTATAACTACTGGGATACATTTTACCCGCACTTTCCATCGTCTGTGTAATTCAATGGCTAGATCCTGGTACTTTGCTATTTTTTCTGTACCACCTCTCATATTGATTTTTTCATCATTTGGGACCGTAAAATCAATTATCTGGCACTTTATATTCTCTTTATCTACTACTACTACTACTACTACTACTACTACTACTACTACTACTACTACTACTACTACTACTACATCAGGCCCTCTAGCTTCTATAACTCTGTTAATCTGAATTTTAAACTCCCACATTTTATATATTTTAATTTCTAGTACTTTATTACGTTCATATTTATGCCAGTTATCAGTATGTTCAAATCGTAGCTTTCTACATAACTCCCAGTGGATTAGTCTCCTTAGGCTGTCATGTCATTTCTTACATTCTTTCTGTGCCAGCCTACTACATTCACTTACTATATGAGTAACATTTTCCTATTTTGATTTGCATAACCTACATTGGAAATCTACTTGGCTTTTGTCTACCTTCGTGTTTATCCAATTAGTCCTTAATGCTTGATCATGTGCTGCTACTAACAAACTTTCTGTCTCCTTTTTCAACCTTCCTTTCTGCAGCCATAACCACTTCTCACTAATACTATTTGCTACAACTGTCTTTGGAAATCTACGAAGCAACACCTTCTCCTTCCTGTCAGATAACCTTTTTTCCGATTTTTAGGGTCAGGGTTAGGGTTTTTGGTTTCCATATGTCTTGCTTTGGCTCTAGCGGCTTTTGATAAACTTTCTTTACTATTACCTACATAGGAGTCTATATCTACTCTAGCTAACTCCACTCAGTCTTCTACTGATATTAACCCTCTTCCATCTTTCTTTCTAGGTAAGTATAATCTTGCTACCCCTGGTCTTGGATGGAATCCTTCATTCATATTGAATTCTTTCCTAGTCTTCTGACTAGATTTCTAATTCAGTTTTTGTCTAATCTACAAAAGATGCTGAGTATCTAAGTAATGATACTGCCCAAGTATTTACAGCCTTTACTATATTATTATTGTTGTTATTATCATCATCATCATTTATGGTTTCTTTTCATTATAAGTTTATTTCAGCTGCCTTAGTACCGGACATCCTCCGGAGGCCAAGAGTAGCAAGGGCACTTTTGTTTTGCTAGGCATGCTAAAATTATCACCACATTTATTCCATTTTAGATGGACAGTGCTTTCCGTAGTATATGGATGTACCCATCAAGGTTATCTTTAGTAGTTAACGGAGATTGGAGTTACCAGGGAGTTGCTTAATATACTTCTCAGCTCCCTTCTTTATCATTCCCAACGCACCATTAATTACTGGTATTATCGTAGTACTAAGCTTCAACATTTTTGTGATTTCAATTTGCAGATCTTTGTAGTGAGAAAGCTTTTCGTGTTCTTTTCTTGAGACATTTTGATCTTGTGGGACAGACATATCTATTAACAGACAAGTTCCTCTGGTGTAGATCTTGATCACAATGTCTGGTCGATTGGAGTCAGTTTTTCTGTCTGTTTGTATTAGGAAGTTCCAAAGGATGGTAACGCCCTTGCCACTTAACACATCCTCTGGATGGTGCCTGTACCACTTATGATGAGATTTAATTTTGTAGTATTTAAAAGCATTCCAATGGATGTACTGCCCTAGTCTGTCATGTCTTATGAGGTATTCCTTTTCAGCGAGGACTGGGCAGCCAGAAACAACTTTCCGAAAATTCTGCACGAGGGGTCAGATCCATCTTTAAGGACGCTTAAATGGTAGTTTCTGGTAGGTAAGCTCTGATCTTTTATTGCAATAAGAAAATCTTCTGTTTCCCCTTTCAGACCTGTCCTTTGTCGCCATTGATGTGTTAGATTTTGATCAATATCTAGCTTGGACAGGCGGTTAGGGTATTTTCTATGCAGGAGTTTGCTTTTCCAGTTGTCTTCAATATTATTCATGCAATCCTTCTTTGCTTTTTGCTTGATGTCTTTTGCATCAATGATAGGTTTGTCACTATTTGGATATCTTTGGTCTTTCTGATTGTTAATTTCTAAACCAGGAGAAGCAATAGTAGGTTTGTCAGTGTCGTTGGTCATTCTTATTGTTAACTTGTAGGACAATATTATTATTATTATCATTATCATTATAATCATCATCATCATCATCATCATCATCATCATCATCATCATCATCATCATCATCATCATCATCATTATTATTATTATTATTTGCTGTAATTATTATTATTTTCATATACACTCAATACATTGGACTGTTAGAAAAGATAAAGATCCTCACATCGGGCTACAATAAGTAACCTTAGATACCAAGAACCCTCCTACTGGGCTACAAACAATAACCTTGAATGCCAAGAACCTTCCTAAGTATCCTAGCTGTCCCTAGTAATACTGTTTTCTGGAGCTGTACTAAACTGGGTTTTAAGCGTATTCCTTCTATCCGTCTGTACAGATCTTTAGGAATAGTTCCTAGTGCACCTATAACTACTGGGATACATTTTACCCGCACTTTCCATCGTCTCTGTAATTCAATATCCAGGTTCTAGTATTTTTTCTGGTATCTAGGTTCTGGTATCAATATGTTCAAATCCTAGCTTTCCACATAACTCCCAGTGGATTACTCCCCTTAGATTGTCATGTCCTTTCTTATATTCTTTCTGTCCCAGCCTGCTGCATTCACTTACTATATGAGTAATACTTACCTCTTTTGATTTGCATAATCCCCATTGGGAATCTACTTGGCTTTTGTCTATCTTCGCTTTTATCCAATTCGTCCTTAATGTCTGATATTGGGAAGTTACTAACAAACTTTCTGTCTCCTTTTTCAGGCTTCCTTAATGTCCCACTATTACTATTTACAGCAACTATCTTTGGGAATCTACGAAGCAACACCTTCTTCTGCCAGTCAGATAATTTCTGTTCTTTTTTTTGGGGGGGGGGGGTAACTTCGTTTGGGTTTGGGTTTTGTTTTGGTTTCCCTATGTCTTGCTGTGACTCTAGTAGCTTTTAATAAACTTTCTTCACTATTACCTACATAGGAGTCTATATCTACTCTAACTCCACGCAGCCTTCTAATCATTATTATTATTATTATTATTATTATTATTATTATTATTATTATTATTATTATTATTATTATTATTATTATTATTATTATTATTATTATTATTATTGCTATGCTAGTTCATGCTAAATTAGCAGGTATTTTATCTTGGTGTTTGGTGACATTTCTTGCGACTCTTTACGTCACCCAGGTCAATTTTGTCTTCCATCCTTTCGGGGTCGATGAAATAAGTACCAGTTACGACTAGCCCCCATCCCATAATTTCAGGCCTTGTGACTTTAGTAGAAAGGATTAGTTTTATTGTCGTTGTATTTGTTTTAGTTCTTGATGACGATGATTATGTTATTGTCATAACGAATGTGATGGGCGAGTTTATCATCATGTTGCTCATCACAGACATGAATAATATTTTCTTTCTGTTTTAGTATCGATGGTGCCATGAATTTCCCTGCCAATTGTGGCCACTATGACTCACAGTCAAACACTGTTAGTACAGAGGAATAGAGAGATAAGCAGATATAGAAATAGTTACACACACACACACACACACACACACACACACACACACACACACACACACACATATATATATACATACATACATATATGTACACAGATGCATCACAAATATAAGTACATACGTATGTACAGATATATATATATATGTGTGTATACATATATATATGCATATATATGTGTGTGTGTGAGAATATATGTATATAAACAGGTATGCACACACACACACACACACACACACACACACACACACACACACACACACACATATATATAGTGTAAATATATATCAATGTACATGTGTATATCACAATGTTTCTTTAATTTTCTTACATCTATATCCGTGTCACTCATTCACTTTCTCTTAACAAGTGCATACATAATGTATCCCTTCATCCATATATACGTAAGTATGCATATACATATACCACATTATATACATTGGTGTACTCATGCATACACATTAAACACACCCATGTATGTATATATGCTATGCATACATATATATATATATATATATATATATATATATATATATATATATATATATATTTATATTTATACTTATATGTACACACACACACACACACACACATACACACACACATCAACCATATAAATGTCAACACAGAACGGCTTATTTTTCTCGCCCTCTCCAAGGAAATTAGATTTCGTTTGTTGTCATTACTCCTTTTTTACTTTGCTATTTTTGTAGAAGTAGTAGTAGTTGTAGCACCAGCAGTAGCACTTGTTAATGTAATTCCTATTGTATTTGTTTTTGTTTACACGTGAATATGATATGATAGTTTTCCTTTTATTCCGGTACAACTCTCTCTCTCTCTCTCTCTTTCTCTCCCTCTGTGTGTATCTCTCTCTCTCTCTCTCTTTCCCTCTTGTAACGTGCTTACCTTTTTCTGTCATGTCTTTCACTTTCATTCTACTGTTAAACATCTTACACAGATACAGACACATACAGAGACAGACAGACAGACAAAAAGACAGACACACACACACACACACACACACACACACACACACACACACACACACACACACACACACACACACACACATACATACACACACACATGCACGTATGTATATACTTCTTATATACGGATGTGTGTGTGTGTATATATATATATATATATATATATATATATACTTATATATAGATGTATATATATATATATATATATATATATATATATATATATATATATATATATATATATATATATATAGGGGGTCTAGGGTAAAGTCTTATGCTATATTGGTAACGGTTGCAACATCCTCTGGAAAATTATATATATATATATATATATATAGAGAGAGAGAGAGAGATATATATTTATGGATGTATATATATATATATATATATATATATATATGTTAATATCCGACAGTAAGGATGAGTGCTGAATACCGCGTTGGTGGATAAATATTCTTAATTTTCTGTTAGCCAGGCAGCCGTTGGTTTCATGTTAAGAGAGACATCACTTAGCAGTTATCGAACATATCACATGGGAAGTTGGTGTTTGTTTCCACCTTTGACGAAAGCGCGATAAAATCATATGAGACCTCTCGCAGCTTTGGCGTAAACACACAAATGCGCACCGCCAGGAGGACGACTTCCGAGTTATTTTCTACCTTGCATTAGATTCGAATTTTGTAATATATGTAATATATGCATGCACACATACAACTTGGATGATAAAAAGAGAACTTTGTCTTGACTATATATTATCATTCTACTCTGTTTTATTATATTGAGTATTTTTTCACTTAGTTACACTTTACAAACGTGTGAAGCCACTACCCACGATATGTGCGCGCGTGTATGTGTGAATATATGTCGTGACGTTTCGGATGTTAGATATTCAGCTGAACAAAGAAAGAAAGCGGCACAAGAGTGGGTGTGTAGACAAAATATAAGAGTGCATTTAACGCACGAAGCAGACATTATAGTGGAGAGGTGCGTAAGTATGAAAGTACAGTAGCGTTGATTTGTGGTGGTGTGAGGTATTGGTGTGTGCGTGTAATCGTTAGATGATTGGTATGAAAGCGAGTATGTTAGAAGGTGAGAACGTGTTTGAGCGTGAGACAATAAAGGCATTGAAGTACCTGAAATGGTGAGAGCAAAGTGGAAGATTTTGTTGATGTATGTGAAAGTGTATAACAAGCGTACGTAAGAGTGTGGAAGCTTTTTTAACCAAAATTTTGAAATGAGAGAAAAGTATATGAATCATGTGAAGAGAAGAAAAGTAAAAGAAATTGATAACAATTACACAACATGGGTAAAAAGGTGTGAATAGTTTGGCAGCGTGTCCAGAGAAGGGTAAAAAAGTAATTAAAGTCCATGGAGAACATAAGAATGATGAACACATGAATAGCACATGTAACGCATGTGGTGTAGAAAAAGAAAACAATCAACAGGGACAAATTTAGTGTTTTGAAAGTGATTAAAGGATAATATGGTGAGTGAAATCTCACAAATAGCGTGTGTATGAGAGCGGTGTCGCTTGCATGTTGTCCAGCTGAACAATTAATGGTTCAACAGATCTAATAAGTGGAAGACGAGGTGAAGAAAGGTGTGATTCGAAGCTTTCAACCGAAACAGGAGTTCTGAAATCTAGAAGAAATGTATATACTAGTGTGTGAATGAATGTATGCGTATGTGTGTGGTGCGTTGGGCCTTACCTGTTCCGCATATGTATGTATATATGCGTATATAAATGAAGAGTGGAAGGCGTATATAAGAGTGTGCTAGTGGGTGTGCACGTGAGAATGTGTGCGTATGTGAAGAGTTGATAGGTGTGGGTATGTGTGTGTCCACATGTCGATGTGTGTATTTCAAAGAAGCAAGATGATAGGTGAACAGCGATGTACGTATATGTGTACTTCTATACGGGAGCTGTGTTAATGTGTTGAAGGGTGTTTGCAAATGTAAGGGTGAAAGGTGAGCTATGGGATATAGGGGAGGGGAGAGTGAGGTACAGGTAGGGCTGCAGGGAAAAGAGGCAGAGCAGAAGAAATAGTAGTGTAATTTAAGGGATTGGAGGGAGGAAGTGCAAGTTAGAAAAATTACGATGGTGATTTAGGCCAGAGAGCGTGCAGATGTTTGAGAGAAAAGATGAGCTTCTGTTCCCTCGGAAGGCGTGTAATGGGAGGCCTTATGTTGGAGGTCAAGCTGATGACTGAGAGATGTTGGGGGAAGTATTCAGTGGAGCAGAAATGTCAAAAAACAGGTGACTGTTTGCCAAGTTGTACGTCTCTGAAATACTCTGAAAACGTGTTCGACCATCAGCGGCCAGTTTGCTTGGTGTAGATCGATCTGGTGAGGGAATATTAGTGCGCATATATGAGGAAGTTAAATGCATCGAAAAGAGTATTTAACATGTAAGTTGCGAATGTTGGGTCCGATCAGGGTGGTGGTGTTGAAAAAGAAAGCATCGGGACGAGAGCAAGTGGGGATTTTAGGAGCGGGACGGACATTGGAAAAGAACTGTGGACGAGGAGGCTGCATAGGTTGCGAGGGCACTTGAAGTAATGAATCAGTCGGAAAGGGAAGAAACGAGAGGTGGCACAGTTAGATTGTAGGCGTTGGAAGAGGTGGACGATGGTGCATTGTAGGAACAGTAAGTGAAGGGGGAAGGGGGAGAGAAGATATGGTTTACGAACTGAGATGCGATTAATAATCTGGATACGAGCATACTTATACTTATACATGTTTATGTTTTTGTGTGTCTGTGTGTCCACTTGTGTGTGTATATCACACAATAAAGCAACGAACGACATTTGGAAAGCAAACTTCCGGGTCATCGCAGGACAAACAACTGTTTCAACTTATTGATTTCCATTAGTGGCGCATTCATTTTACATGGAGAGTGACAAATATCACGACTTAAGTCATGATGTGCTCGCTGACCTTCTGAATATATTTGCCTGTGCGGTATTGCTATTAACTATTGCTAAAATGTTGCTAGAACAACGGTCTGGCAGAAATTCCAAAGCTAGTCAACAGCTACTTGAGCAGTGACATTTGTCAGTGTTACAGGCATCAAGTGCATGTGGCAGAAGAGAGAATTTTTTCCCGAAATGCTGTTTGTTGCTTTAGACGTGGGACAGATCGTTGTGGATGGAAAATAACTGAACGCTATGCATTATACGTACATTCTCGTAGGTTTGTGTAATCAAAATATAGTCACTATATTAAAAACGAACTATGTAAATTTTCTTTGGGAAATATTCTGATAATTTCTCATAAATATTCTAATAATATTCTAATTAATAATTTCTCATAAATATTCTAATAATATTCTCGCTTTGGTACAGTTTTTTTTTTACCATGTATTAACTCATTTACTTGAGAACATATTTCACATTCCTTCTCATATTTCTGGGAATACGCGTTTATTCAATGTGTGTTCTATATTTCAATTGCGAAAAATGGTGAAGAGATAAAACCTCCTTACATTTCAGAGTGGGACAAAAATAATGTTTATTCAAAAACGTATACTTTATATTTCAAATTATCCTCAAACCCCAATATAGACGCTGTAAATGCACTACGAGTGGTTTAATCCCCTTTATCAGTGTTATGTATAGTAAAACTAACGTAGTTATTCTTCGACATTTGCACCTTATTGGAAGGTAAAAATATTCTCGATAAACGGATGCTACGCGAGATAAAGGAGACACATAAAAATAGCCGTTACAAATTTTGCACTGGACTTCATTTGTGTTTCTCGTTCATCTCGTGTAGCATCCAGTTATCGAGAGCATTTTAAGTTTCCAATGAGGCGCAAATGACGAAGAAGAACTCTTGAATGGTCAACATTTAATTCTCCTGCAACGTCATGGGTTGTTTTGCAGGGCTCCACTCCAATTAAGGGCTTTAGCTCGTAATTGTTAACAGCAAATCATCCGAAGCCTTCTTCACCTATAAAATACTACTGCGAAGGCTTTGGAACCAAGCTGATTTATTATCGATTAACCAAATTCAAGGCTGATATTCTTTTCTTTTCGACTCCAGGTACAAGAGGAGGGGAATAGTCGATTAGATCGACCCCAGTACGCAACTGGTACTTAATTTATCGACCCCGAAAGGATGAAAGGCAAAGTTGACCTCGGCGGAATTTGAACTCAGAACATAAAGACAGACGAAATACCGCTAAGCATTTGGCCCGGCGTGCTCACGTTACTGCCAGCTCGCTGCCTTAAATTCAAAGCTGATATTACGAGTTTCCGTTATTTTGCGTTCCATTTTGAAGTCTTGCAATGAAATCGAACGAATTTCCGTTTTTCCCCATCCTAAATTTAACAATAATTGAAAATAAACCCGAATGAGTCGAAACGTGCTCTATAAAATGGTGTTTTACATAAACATAAATAAAAATTTATTCTCGTATAAGTATCAAAGTTATAAATAAGAGAAATGACAATTATTTTGATATCAATAAAATATATATACACATGCATACACACATATATACATGCATACATACATACATACATACACACATACATGCATACATACATAGGTGCATGTGTATGTATATATACATGTGTGTGTGTGTGTGTGTGTATTTGTATATACACTCACACAAACATGCGCCTGTTCAGCCTTTATACGTTTATGTGTAGATATAAATTTCCTATATATAATATAGTCTATAATTTCTTAGAAGACTTTGTGAAAATCCTATAATTATAACGCTTCATGACTAGCAACTAACCTCTAATCGTTTCTGTCTGATATTTTTTCTTCTTTTCTTCTTCATTACCTTCATTTTTCCTTCTCTTTTTATTGTTTTGCCTCTATTTTTCTATTCATCTTTACTCCTTCTTTGTTCTTGCTACTACACTCCTTTTATTATTCCTTTCCTTTCCTCTGTCTTCCCCCATTCATCGTCATTCTACCTTCTTTGTTCTCAGATTCTTCCTTTTGTTATCCTTTTTCTTTCCCTCCATCTTCTATTATTTTACCCTTTCACCTTCCAGAACATTCTTTATATCCTACTTTATTTTTTCTTTTTCTTTTTTAATGTAATCATCTTTATCTTTTGTTTTTCTGGAGTTGAAGTTCCACCTAACATCCGTTCTACATCGACACCTATTAAAAATTGTGCAGTTTCTAATTTGCTGCGTGATCGACACATTTTTTTCTGGTTCTTTGTTAACTATTTATTCAAAATATCAATTAACACAACTTATACACTGTATGGTCAGAAATTTGCTACCCAACGGTGCAGATGTGTCTCTTCGGGTGATAAATAGATATAACTCGTTAAAATAACTGTTCCAAAATATATCTTCTCATTTCATAGAAAGAAAAGCAGCAAAACAAAGGATACATCTTCATTTATATAGAAGATTAAAAATCAAATCAAACCACAGATGCAAAAAAGAAACGAACACGTGTATGTATATGCGTATGTATATATATACATGTGTGTGTGTGTGTGTGTGTGTGTGTGTGTGTGTGTATTTGTATATACAGGGAGAAAAGTATTAAAAATAGCCGTTAACAGATAAGGGTGTATAAACGCCCTCGCGCAAGCTGCATTGCCCGTGTACACTCGCTCATAAAAGCATTTACGAAAATGCTCCATATCATTGTAAAATAAAAGGAATAAATTTTGAGGATGTTCCGGTCTCCATATTCTCTATAGTTATAGTTATTGAATATATATATATGTATGTATGAACTGTGGGTATTGGGGTATCACTACCTTCAACGTATAACTCCTATTTAGTCCTGGAGATGCTTCATTTATGCGGACGTGTATTTGTTTGAGTGTTGGGTTCTTCGGGTGGTTGGATAAAATGCGGATGTCACCTCGACCCAGTTAGCCTCCATGTTGGTCTTTGGCATATTGGTAGAGTATGGATAAGTGTTTTTGTCGTCATATTGTCTCAGATGTTCATTTAACCTCCCCGCAATGCTTCTAGATGTCTCATCAATGTATGCCATATTCTTATTTTTACAAGTATCTTCTATGCACCTCATGCTGTAGATTACATTTCTAGTACAACAGTTAAAGCCAGGGTTAATCTTACATACCATGCAGTTTTCATTGGTGCGTGTAGTATTCTCAAAGGGGCACGTCCTACATAACTGTGATCTGATGGATCTCCCTGGGTTTTCAACGGCATTAATGTTGAATTTGGTCTCCTTCAGAATTTTTCTAAACCTACGGGCTAGTTCTCCATGGGCTGTGGCCTCTACAAACTCCACTCCTTGATATCTGTCGGCCTTGTACCACGTGTTCACCCTGTTTGTTTAGTCACAAACTCTTTGTATCTTATTCCAGTCTTTACTTCTTTATCTAGGGCAGCTACCACTGGTTTCACTACATATAATACCATCTAACTTCTTTCTAGCTCCCCTGTATACCCAAATCCTATCTTTCTAGTGATATCCAGATAATTGCATGCGGTGTACATGTTTCTTTGTTTCACAAGGTTCGCATTTCACAGGGTTCGTTATTCATTATCTGCTATCAATATGTTGATTTTCATGTTGTTGACAAAGCTGAGTTCTTATGAACAACCTATTTAGAAGCTGTGAGTTACATGTAATAGGAGTGGAACAGCTACACTCTGTTGTTGACAGTCTCTAGCTAAAGTTCAGTATCAAGGACAGGGAGTTGATTGTTGGGGTGCCAAGAAGAGTAATCTATAGTTACCATGATATTTTGGTGGATGGAGCGAGCTACGTGCTGGCTGCTCTCCGTTATACTCCTCTCGGTTTCTACACTACAGTTACTAGAGTTTGTCCTAACTAGAATATTAATGTCATCTGAATACCTACAGTAAAGCAAAACAGTTGTGTATTGTTCAGCTAAGGATTGTTTAAGTTTTCTGTTTCACCAGGTCATGAAAGAGACCAGCCAAATCTCCCGCAAGACTGATCCCAATGACTGCACCTTGAAACTGCATGTTTAGTTTCCTATTAAACTTTACTATGTGGTTCTTCAAGGTAGTTCTTATGCTAGCCCCTATTGCATGTGCAATCATTCTTTTCACCTGACTGTTGTTCTCAGAGTCTTGCGTGGGTGTGGTCCAGCCACTCCAGCGCTCTGCGGTGCTTTTTTCGCCGCCGAGGTGATGGTGGGCGGTCTTCCCCTCTGTGACCTGGTGGGGCATATCTACTAAGGTTATGGTTGTCTAGGTAGTTACAGTCATAGCTTAGTTTAAGGAGGGCCAGTTCCCTTGTGTTGACTTCCTCAGAACTCTACTTTTCTCTCACATGTAATCTCAATGTATTTTCCACAGAAAAATTTACATCTATACCACCTACTACCACCTACTACCACCTACTACCACCTACTACACAACCTGCAAGGTCGTTGGAGCAGTTGCAACTACTAATTCTACTGAGGAGAATCTCCGTGCTCACAGACATCCAGGGACATTTCACTGAGTGGTGGTAACACTTGTGAGAGGAAGTAGGATAGCCTCTAATTGCTGGAGATATTTGCTCCACAAACTGGCCGATTGGGGCCCCCATAACAGGTTTTACGTAGGGTTTATGATCCTTATGTAACCACTATAGCGCAGGAACATCGTTGTTGAATGCTTGGAAATTTTATGCAGTCTGTTTCTTGGGTTGGGGTATGTTGCACCACATTCCCATGTGTACATTGAGGAATTTTTCCACTCTTTCATGTTCCTGTGGTGCAACTTCTCTCATGCTACTATGTGTTGTTGCATGGTCTGGACATAGACCTGTGGGCTGTCTATCGACAGTCTGTCAGAGTTGTCCGTAGGGAGGTACACTAGTTCTCTGTTCTTAATTCACTGTTTCAGTTTTTGTAGGCCTGAGTTGGTGGGTCTCCCCCTCATGTTTATTAGTGGTTTTGTTGTACCCGTCTAAGTCGTGTCGGAGTCTATTTCTAGCTAAGGAAATCTTTGCCTCTGTCTCACTGTCAGTCAGTGGTGGAATACATATCCTTTTATTAAAGGGTATATCTGTGAGGTAGATCCTCGTCATATTGTATGATTTGTTGTTGGGGTTATTGAAGGCAGAGTGTAGGGTGCTACTGGTGTTATTATCGTTGTGGTTGCTGTTGTTATGGCTGCTGGCATTGTTGTTGCTGCTGGTGGTGGTGGTGGTGGTGGTGGTGGTGCTTGTGTTGTGTTCATTGTTGTTATTGTTGTTGTTGTGGTTGTTGTTCTTGTTGTGGGTGGTGCTGGTGCTGATGGCGGCATTCGGTATTGCTGTCTGTGAGTCGGGTGTTGTTGTTATTGTCATTGTTGTTATTATCATCGCTATTGTTGTTGCTTTGGTTTCGTTTGTTTGTGTTGTCGTTATAGTTGTTCGTGTGGGGGATGTTGTGGTTATCATTGTTGTTATTGCCTGTATTGTTGTTGTCATTAACATTGCTATTGTTGTTGTAGTTTTGGTATCGCTTGTTTGTGTTGTTGTATTGTCCTAACCTCCATCTTATTTTTAAGAACGTTTCTTGCTTTCTCAGATAGACAATCAATTTTTCTGACTTTCTTATATGTTGTGAATTTTGGTGGTAACTCTAAGGCATGCACGTCATCCGTATCTAGTTGTATTACACCGTATATTCCAGGGGTGTAATCGATGTTGTTATTGTTGGTGGTGGCATTGGTTTTCAGTACCTTGACGCCGAAGTCCTCTGGTAGTTCACATACCGACACCATGATCCCGTCAATATTGCTTGGGTACCTGTGTTGATTCTTGCTCTGCTGAGATCGTTGCTGCTGCTGCTGTTTCATCCGAGTTTGTTGTCAAAGTGTTTGTTACAGGCGTGGTTTATCTGGCAGGATTCTTGTTGGATGTGCGTCATAAATCTGTCCCTTTCGTGTAGTACGGTGGTATTTTACAGTTCATGCAGTAGGACCCTCTCTCACACATGCATACATGCATATGTGTATACGCATGCACACTGACGCACACACATGCACACGAACAAACACACAAACAAACAAACAGAGCGCAGCTCCGATAACGGACAGTGAACAACTATTGATGAGGTTGCAAGAAGCAAGTAAAATCTTAGGAAAAAATTAACAAATAAGTGGAAATTGAACCGGTGAGCGTGTTAATACGGCATTAAAACAGAATGATTCCCTCCCACCCATCACCACACACACACAACGAATGCATACTTATTGAAATATATACTTTTTTTTTTTGAAAGAAAGGCACAATTATATTTCTGTGAAATAATAGTAATTGCTACAAATAGACTCGTTTACGCACAATCATGAGTGACGTAATGCAGAACACAAGGTGTTAGCAAATTCGAAATGTAAGTTTCGTGTAAAAGCTCTTTACTTGTGGTAGCGTCACTAGGACTACAGTAATATAGAGCGATTCTATCAGAAGGACTGGCATCAAATGACTGGAGAGAAATAAGTTTCCTGCATTGTTTCTGCAGAAATGTAGAGTTATAATTGTTTATATAAAATGTCCCTCTGGATTTTGTCCAGAAAAAAATGTTAAAGCTTCAATTTTCATTCCGACATTTTGACATTTCATTGTCCACAAATAAGTCCAATAATAATTTCTTGATAGATAGAAAAGAGGACTACTTGCTTTGTGTCCTGTATAAATTGGTATTTGCAATTACTGTCAAAAGAAATAAGATTTTATTTGAAGTATGTAAATGGAAGTTTTAATCAAAAGTGTATTCTTCATATACATCCGCCCACCATTTTCTAGAGATTATAAATTTTCAAATAAACTAATAGCTGCTTCAGAATGAGATTTGGGCGTGTTGTTGCTTTAGTCTTCGTCGATGGAGACGTTTTAAATTGTTTGATCGATTGATACATTTCTTACATTTTCCATGTTCGCCCGTCGGAGCGACGAGGACGATCTAGCAATCCTTAAGGATCACTGATGACTTGTGAAGTGATTTTGCTTCAGGTGAAGAAGGTGAGTTGCGCACCATAAACCTCACCTTCTCGTCCGTGACAAACGCAAGTCAAGACAACTAAGGGATGGGGTCAGATGCAATGGATGACCAAAATGTCTTACTTGTCTCATCTTGCTCTCTGCCCTCCACAATGCGTTGCAGCAGCCGTCTTCCTCTCCGTTTAATCAAGAATATTTCTTCCGCAAAGTCTGGCGGATCCAGTTAACTTACATACGCACACATACACATAAATACAAGAAAGCATACATATGTACATATCTTTCTCCCTTCATCTCCCTCCCTCCCTCCCTCCCTCCCTCCCTCCCTCCCTCCCTCCCTCCCTCCCTCCCTCCCTCCCTACCTACCTACCTCCCTCCCTACCTACCTACCTACATACGAGGTTGTATCAAAAAAGTTCCCGGTCTAGATATGTTTAATGAAAGATAACTTATTTACCTAAATTTTAACATCATCCCCTTCGAAATAGCCATGTTGCGCAGCAATAAACTGGTCCCAGCATTTCTGCCACTGTTGGAATTCGGCCTGGAAGTCGTTTTCCGTAAGCGAGTAGAGGATCTTCTGCGATTCTCTCTGGATCTCGACGACGGTGTTAAAACGGCAAGATTTGCGCTGCATTTTAATCTTGGTGAAGAGTGGAAGTTGGCAGGCGTTAGTTAGTTGTCGAATAGGGCGGGTGCGCAAACGATACCATGCTGTTTTTAGGCGAGAATCTCACGAGTGAGGAGATCTCGGTGACAGGGTGCATTGTCATCGTGAAGAATCCAATTCTTTGTGCTCCACAAATTCGGTCGCTTTTGTCGAATATCCTTTCTCAAACGCTTCAAAACACCTCAGAAGAACTTTTGATTGACAGTCTGGCCTTTGGGGACGAATTCTCGATGCATAATGCCATATTTCCGAGGGTGACGCTCGTGGCAGGTCTTCCAGATCGTTCATCGTCTTCCAGGAACGTTCTTCCACTTTTGAATGCGCAGGTGTCACTCGAAATATTGCGTACGACCTATTGCCTCGTCCCCGTAAGCTTGCCAAAGTATGCTCAATGTCTCTATACCAGAGTTCCCAAGTTTAACGCAAAATTCTACGTTGGCTATTTGTTCCAACTTCTTCCCCATGACAAAAATCGCTGACTACAGTATACACCTGATCACGAAAATACAAAGCTCACAACTTTACGAAGTAAACACACTGATGTCACTGGGTACACTGCCTCATGACAGTCACTACTACATCTCACTGCGCGCGCAACAGTGTGCTACCATCTGTTGGCGCGCTACGAAACTAGTCCGGGAAACTTTTTTATACCACCTCGTACACATACACATACTCATATATATGTGTGTACATGAATATATACGTGTATATGCATATACATGTATATATGTATGTATGTGTGTGTGTGTGTGTGTGTGTATGTGTGTGTGTGTGTGTGTGTGTAGGTGTGGGTGTGAGTGTGTGTATGTCTAAATATATATAGCAGATAAGTATAGATTGCTAGGGAGATGCACACGTCTAAATGAATTATCTTATCATTCGCATATGTTTATTGTAATTTTACTTAAATAACTCTCTAAACGGTCTTAACAGAGTTTTACTACAATTTTCTGTAATAAAATTTCCCAATTTCTCACTCATTAGCAAATTAACCATATATAATTCTCTAATACTTCCAATTTTATGTTAGATATTCACAACTACATGTGACTTGCTACGTTAGTGATCGATCATACATATTGGCAATCTAGTAATTTTCTGTATTTAGTTACTTGAAAGTTTTGTCTTTTTTTTTTAAACAAGTTCTAATTTATGAAATATAATTTAATGTTATTCCATAAAATATAATTTAATCCAATTCTTGATATTTGTTTTAAATGATTAATTTACCAATAATATTTGTTGTAGAAATACCGGAGCCGGGGTGATGTGGATTCCTGTTTGCTACTGCCCCAATGTCTGAAATTTTTGGGGAAGGAACTAGCTGATTAGATAAAAATGACCTCGGCGAAATCTGCACTCAGAAATGTATTTAATATATATAGAAATATATTTAATATATATTTAATTTCTATATATAGAAATTAAATTCTTGTTTGATTCACTAGACTGTTGAATGGCAGCCCAGTCAAGATGGTATTTTTTCTTCTCTTACTCTTGTTTTTTGCACACATCTACAAAATGACTTTCTAAAATGAAATTCCATTATGCAACTGAGGGGTACGTTTTCATTACACATTTTATGTAGTGTTCTCACTACATGAATAAATGAAGTCTGTACGAAACGTACGTACTGCTATAACCTATTGAATTTTTGTTGCTTTTCTTCAAATGTATATATATATATATATATATATATATGTGCAGAGAGAGAGAGAGAGAGAGAGAGAGAGAGAGAGAGGGAGAGAGAGAGAGGAGAGAGAGAGAGAGAGAGAGAGAGAGAGAGAGAGAGAGAGAGAGAGAGAGATATGCAAATAGACAAATAAAACTGCTTGAGTTTGAAATACAAAATATATAGACATGTAAATAGAGAGAAGGTAAGAACCTAAAATTTTCAGATGATGAATATTCAAGTATAAATATATAGACATTTATTTCTTTATTGCCTTCTGGGGGCTAAACATAGAGGGGACAAAGAAGGACAGACAAAGGGATTAAGTCGATTACATCAACCCTAGTGCGTAACTGGTACTTATTTAATCGACTCCGAAAGAATGAAATTCAAAGTCGACCTCGGCGGAATTTGAACTCAGAACATAACGGCAGACGAAATACCGCTAAGCATTTCGCCCTGCGTGTTAACAATTCTGCCAACTCACCGCCCTATAGACATTTATATATTCTTTTCTACTCTAAGCAGAAGGCCCGAAGTTTTTGGGGAGGGGGCCAGTCGATTAGGTCGACCCCAGTACGCAACCGGTACTTAATTTATCGACCCCGAAAGGATGAAAGGCAAATTCGACGTCGGTGGAGTTTGAACTCAGAACGTAAAGACAGACGAAATGCCTCCAATCATTTTGCCTGGTGTGCTAACGTTTCCGCCAGCTCGCTGCCTTAAGACATTTATATATTTATTTCTTTATTGCCCACAGGGGGTTAAACATAGAGGGGACAAACAAGGAGACAAAGGAATTAAGTCGATTACTTGGTAAAGTTTACGAAGTATAAATTCAAATCATTTGAGCGCAACTGTTTTCTATCTTGGGAATCTCTGGATCTCATGTGTTGACTCTCTCTCTCTCTCTCTCTCTCTCTCTCTCTCTCTCTCTCTCTCTCTCTCTCTCTCTCTCTCCATCTCTCTCTCTCTCTCTCTTTCTACCTACCCCATCTCTCTCCCTCTATGTAACTATGTAACTATATGTGGATTATTGGCGATTTTTTTTTCTTCCGTCTTCCTTTTCTCTTGGACTTTCCCCTGTCTCCTGTTTCTGAAGAAGAGATTTGCTTGAAACGTAAAACACCCCTTCTTTCCTTCCCTGAGCTTCTGTTAATACTTTGCACGCTGTTGTCTTTGTTGTTTTTCTTCGTTTTTTTAAAGATTAACTATATATATATATATATATATATATATATGTGTGTGTGTGTGTGTGTGTGTGTGTATGTATGTATGTATGTATGTATGTATGCATATATACACACACACATATATATATATATATATATATATATATATATATACCTGTTACTTTATATATTTTTTATCTTTTACTGAACCCGGAACCGTGTGGTTGGCAAGCAAGCTTCTTACCACACAGCCATATATATGCATATATTCAGACATACATTTATGCACATGCATTCACATACATAAACACACGCGCGCGCATATACAGGGGCTGAACAAAATAATGGAAACACCTCAAAATTTTAAACAAATTTATTTTAATATGGGGCAGGACCGCCTTTGCCAGTAATTACAGCTTGAATTCTACGAAGTATGTACTCATGAAAAGTTTGAATTGTTGCCAAAGGAATTTTTGGCCTTTCTTCAGCTAAAACAGTCTACAGTAATTGTTTTTCTAAAATGCACCATAAATGTTCAATAATATTGAGATCTGGGGACTGTGGTGGCCAGATAAGATGTTCAACTCCACTAGAATGTTCCTCGTGCCATTCAGTAACAACTTTAGCTGTGTGAATTGGTGTAAGATTGCGTTTCCATCTGGAAACAGTTTCGCAAACATAGAATGAATTTGATCAGATAAAATGCTTAAATAGTTTTGACTATTAGTTCTGCCATGAAGGGAAACCATTGGGCCGGCAGATTTCCAAGATATAGCCCCTCAGATCATCACAGATCCTCCTCCATGTTTAACAGTTGGAAGAAAGCAGTCTGGGTCAAATGCTTCTTTTGGCTGTCTCCACACATATACTCGGCTGGTGGTCGGAAATAAGGTAAAGGATGACTCGTCCTAGAAAATAACATTCTTCCACTGCTCTAGGGACCAATTCTGTAGGTTTTTATTTCACTCTAAACGCTTCGCAACGTTTGTTTTTGAAAGTAGTGGTTTTCTGATTGCAGCCCTCCCGTGAAATCCGGCTTTGTGCAGCTCCCGGCAAACAGTTTTTGTGGAAACCGAGTTCTCGAGGTGGTCATTAAGCTCTGCAGTAATTTTGGGAGATGTACTTTTGTGATCCTTTCTAACAATTGGCGTAAGAGTCCGACGGTCCCTGTCTGAAACTTTTGGTTTTCTTCCAGAATTATGTTTCGGTGAGGAGGCTTTTCCCTCTTTTTCAAAAGCTGTCATTACTTTCGAGACAGTATATCTTGATATACCAAACATTTCGGCTGTTTTCATTACGCTTGGGCCTGCCATAGGAGCACTAACAATTTAACCTCTTTGAAAGTCCGATAGATCTGTCATTTTATTGAATTTTAATTACCCATTTCTGATGATATCTGAAAAGAAACAATTTTAGCCAAACATATTAAGCAACACTAATAATAAATAAATAAAAACATAAAAATAAACCAGCTTTTGATGGTTTTATAGATATTTTAAAATTATGAAGCTATGATACTAGGTGTTTCCATTATTTTGTCCAACCCCTGTATATATGTGTGTTTGTGTGTGTGTGTGTGTGTGTGTGTGTGTGTGTGTGTGTGAAGAGAAATTTATATTATTATTTATTTGCCTTTAAATATTTAAAGTGGAGAAGGTTTGTAGAAATTGTTTATATCGATTTCAAGTAGCTCCACTATAGTATTTATTTTCAATTTCTTTTAAAATTTATTCAGATTTTATCCTAAATATTTGCAAAATATACTCGCAGGTGAAAAAGTTAGTTATTATAGTATTAACAAAAAAAACGTGCGCGCGTGTTTTCGACACAATATATCTAGAAAGTCGTGTTTTATAGTCGTGTTTGCGTCCCCGTTTCGTGCTTTCTACGCTTTGTTACTTTTGTCAAATTTTCAAATGTTTTAGCTGCAATTTTGTGGTAATAAGTATTTGTGAACCTACATCAATATGAATTTGAGGGAATGAAGTAGTAATTAAAAGAAAAGGAGGTAATTAGTTCCCAGTTTCTAATAATGCATTCCCCTCGGAGACAACTGGAGAAACTCGGGGAGTTTCGTGTCATTAGCCTTGATTTATAATGAAATTTGCCTTATATCAGGAAATTTGAACTTACTTCAAATTTTGTGCAAATATCTAATTTCAAATTTAAAAAGAATTTGTTTGTATAAGTCAGTTTTTATTTTCAAATGATTTAAATTTAGAACATAGTAGTGATAATCAGGGCTGTAAATCGTTTTTAAAATTTGAATTTAAATTTGAATATGATACGTAGATACACGGCTAAAGATGCGGAAAGAGAGTGAATTTTAGGAATATTTAAAAAGTTATGCTTCTTACATATAAAGTTATATAAAAAGTAAATCTTACACATTAATGCATTAACAATAAAGCTGAACGTTAAAATCAACGTAATTTTTACATGGTTCTTCAAAGTTTCGAATTCTACTGTTTTATACCGATTCTTACTTTAACCACAGAAAACATCGTAAATGTAAATACTCTTAAGCTACACTTATGATAAGGTAATTTAAATCAATTTAATTCTAAATTTTAAGATTAATGTATATTCGCTGTTGATAGGTCATTTTCTGTGGTATTTACTCTGATGTTCTGTATTAAAAATACAATCAATATGGGAGGAGGCAGAAACAGCTGTAAGCTAATGAAAGTGACTACATAATTCATGTTCTTTTGATATTCCTTAATTTATATCATTCTATGTATTTATCTAATGGTATTGAGTTCTAACATCTGGTTTTAGTTTCGTTATGCCTACGCGTAATAATAATAATAATAATAATAATAATAATAATAATAATAATAATAGTAATAATAATAATAATAATAATAATAATAATAGTAATAATAATAATAATAATAATAATAATAATCATTAATAATGATTATTATTATTATCATTTAATTTATTGGCCACTGGGGCCGATATATAGGGGATAATACAGTAAACGGGGACAATACAGTAGACGGGGACAGTGGGGGTTTTACAGAAAACAAGTAAACAATTAAGAAAACAATAAACATTAAGCAAAAAAAAAACAACAGTGAGATTTCCCCAATAAGGGGATAACCAACGACGGTTGGCTCAGGTAGTCCACCAGTCCTGAACTACCCGACGCTTCGAGGGTACTCGGGAAGGGAACCCCTCTCATCCTCAAAATCACCAGCCTACAGGCGCCTTATTAGAGTAGATCTACTCACACGGGCCATTTTCGCTACATTCACCACATTTCAGCAAATGTACTGGAGGCATCACTTCCCTCATCTTCCAGGTGAAATTTGAAAAAGTTGATGAGGGATTGGCCGAAGAGAAAAGTGTTTGTTTTCAGTCCTTTCAACCTGGTTCACCGTACAACTTCTTTTGCTACTGCTACCAGACAGAGGAAAATTGCTTGCCTTTCTTGGCCAAAGGAAGGCGGCGGATCCATCTTCACTATGGATTCGGCCGATAGTCGGATCCGTCCTACACGCGACAACAACTGTTCGACATAACTCCACAAGTCAGTAATGCATGGACACTGGACGAATGCATGTCAAATGGTTTCGTCTCGGGCAGGTCCGTCTGACAGCACTTCTGTGCCTGTAGAGTTTATCTCGAACCGGCGTAACAACACCCACAATAAAACTATCTCCAGGTCAACCCCGGACCAGTCCTCTTTGGCAGTTTTTGTCATCTCTATCGGGACGGGATCTGACCCTTGCTCGATTATGCATCCCAGAAGCCACCACGTTTCAAGTCTTGCTGGAATCCTGGCAATGCTGACACGTGCTGTTCTTTTTCCCATGTGGGAGGGGTACATCATGACTTTGCTGATTTTGCATGGGGTCATTGAGTGTTTCATAGCGAAGGCTTCTGACTTAAAAAGCACCGAAATGGTGCCGTATTGTCTGCCCCTTGCTATGTACTCCGTGTCATCCCTGATACATCTAAGCGCAGTTTCAATATCTGCTTGTGCTATTAAAGCCGCTTTCTACCTCTCTGCTGAGATGCATCTGAAATGTACCGTTCTTCTCTCCCTTGCTTTGATGTTCTCTGCTGGGATAGTTAAGTTGGCCCAATTTTACTCGTGTTTGATGAGTTTCTAGGCTTCGGCAAACTGGTAGTAGCGGTAGAAACGGTAGTGTTTTCGCTTGTGTTGCTGGAGTTTGTAATTTTCCTTTGTTTGTACGGTGGTGAAGGGAAAGAAAAAAAGCAAGGGGAATTCATTTTCACACGTTCCACGTGCGCTGTTGTTGTTGTTGTTGCTACAGCCGTCGCTGTCTTGTTTAACTTGGCTGTTCTGTCATGCGGATAACTTGCTGTTCTTTTTTGTGGTCGGACGGTTTTCATTCGCCATCTTTGATTTTAGCGAAAATGAAGGGGCGTTTTAACCCAAACAAATCTCATGATAACCCCTAAGGGTTACAAATGGGAAAGAACTAATCAGTTCCTCAAGGTTCTGGTTTGTTCAACTAAGTAACAATAACAAATGTAGAATGTAAAACAATATGAATAGCAAAACTTACGCAGCAATGTGCGACAGGTGTCGATAGGCGAACAACAACAACAACAACAATAATAATTCTTTCTATCACAGGCACAAAGCCTTAAATTTGGGGAAGGTGATAGTCGATTACATCGACCTCAGTACTCAACTGGTACTTAATTTATCGACTACGAAAGGATGAAAAGCAAAGTCGACCTCGGCGGAATGTGAATTTCGAACGTAGCGGCAGATGAAATACTTCTAAACATTTCGTCCAGCGTGCTAACGATTCTGCCAGGTCGCTGCCTTAATAATAATAATAATAATAATAATAATAATAATAATAATAATAATAATAATAATAATAATAATGACGATTTCATGTATTTGTCACAGGGGCGTAGGATGAGGGAACAATACAGAAACAGACATAAAGTGTGGGGGTTTACATATAATAATGAAATGATTTAAAGAAAAAAATGAAGTATACACGGTATACACTGGAAAAGAAGGGACATATGCATAACATGAAAAGATATAAAAAAAGCGGAGAGGCTGATAGAGATGTGACCCACCTGATACAGGAACGCCTCTAGGGATTATCGAAGAATCCTACTGTCCGAGATTTCCCTGAAACCCTAGGAGCAAGTTCCCTCTCTAATTCCTTCTCTCTGACTCACAGTTCTACACTTAGAGAGGTACCATCCACTCTTGCCATTTTCACAACTTTCACCCACCTGTTAATAAACTCATAATAATAATAGGAGTGGGTATGTGGTAAGAAGCTTGCTTCCCAACCACATGGTTCTGGGTTTAGTCCCATTGCGTGGAAACTTTGGCAAGTGTCTTCTACTATAACCACGGACCGACCAAAGCCTTTGGTAGATGAAAACTGAAAGAAACTCGTCGTATATATATGTGTGTGTTTGTGTGTGCGTGTGTGTGTGTGTGTGTGTGTGTGTGTGTGTGTATGTATATATATACATATACATATATATATATATATATATATATATATATATATATATATATATATATATATATATATATATATATATATATATATATATATATATATTTATATATATATATATATATATATATATATATATGTTTGTGTGTCTGTGTTTGTCCCCCTACCATCGCTTGACAACCGATGCTGGTGTGTTTACAGCCCCATAACTTAGTGGTTCGGCAAAAAAGTTCGATGGAATAAGTCCTAGGCTTACGAAGAATAAGTCCTGGGTTCGATTTGTTCGACCAAAGCGGTGCTCCAGCATGGCCGCAGTCAAATGACTGAAACAAATAAAAGAGTAAAAGAGTGAAAGAGAATAATAATCTTTACTTCACCACTGAGAGTTTATATAAAAGAATGGGGACTTCACAAGACGAGACAACACAAATGGAGTGGGATTTAATTGTGAGAAGAAAATTGTGTGAACAATAGAAATTATAACAAATGCATCCCCAAAAGAGGGAGGCTTCTAAGGACTGCTCTTGGAAATCCCACAAAAAACACGATCGCATGTCCAGTAAACAAGTGTCACCTTAGTCTGCTGGCTGTGGACAGCTGACACTTTCCATCATACCCAGCAAAATAAGCTGAGTTTTCATCACATAATAATAATAATAATAATAATAATAATAATAATAATAATAATAATAATAATAATAACAATAATAATAATAATGATATTTTCTACTATAGGCACAAGGCCACCAGTTTCGGACAAGGAGTTAAGTCGATTACATCGACCCCAGTCAACTGGTAACTTTGTCCGCCGTGCTAACGATTCTAGCAGCTCGCCTCTCTAATCAAGGCATACATATTAAAATATAATTCATATAAATTTTCTTTGTTACTCTAGACAAATTTATAGTTTTGCGAGAGAAATGTATATGAAAAATGAAGAACTCTCCTAAAACACATTTACTTCGACTGTCGAACCATGAAATGGATTTTTGATCGAAGTAGATTAGTTTTTCATGTGAAGCAAAAAAAGAAACAGGAAATGCAAAATTTCGAGCAGAAAAACGTTTACGTTTAAAATTCTCTACTCCGGAATACAGGGCAATTTCAGATATAACATTTCGTTCATGGAATTGGAACAAAATCTAAAAATGGTAGTAGTCATCATATACATGAGAAATGTAATTTTATGGGATATAAAAAGGGATCAATAAACTAAAGTAAGGTTAGAGCGTTGTTTATATATATATATATATATATATATATATATATATATACATGCATATAAAATCAAAATGAGCAACAAGATATGAAGAGGTGATGCAGTATGACCGTTTCAAGCGGCTCTATTTAATTGAAAAATTCGATCATTACACCAATTTAAATGCAGGACTATCCTCAGCTGCATAAAATAAATAGAGTTTTTTTAATCAATTGGACACATTAATATAATTTTACTCAAATTCTCTAATAGAGCAAGAAGAAGGAGAAAGTCCATGTTGCTACTAATGTGACTCAGAATATACTACACTTCTAAGAACTGTATGAAGTTTGTTAGGGTCATAGCTTGTAGAGGATTGTGGTTCATTTTAAATTTATTAGTCTTTTTTTATCAACTACCAAATCTAAGGCTAGAAGACAGCTTCTGTTTAGAATGGATAGACAGAGTGAGTTGACAGTTTACAGTTGGGTATGGTCATAAATATTGTCAGGATTTTAAGAAATGTATAAGTAATTGTCTATAAAGGAGGCTGGGGAGGGGAAGACCCTAAATCAAGATGTCAATTACCAGTTAAAGGGGCAAGACGCTAATAAAACATATGTTGTTAATACCGAAGAAATTATCATGGGGTACAATGGATGATTGTATATAAACAATATTGTTATGTTGTACGATGATAAAATTTAAGATTGCTAAAAATGATATTATAACCAGAATAGATAAACTGTGTATATATACTAATTTTCAACATTAGAAAGGGAAGATTACATAGAATTAGTTTAATATTCATACCAGTACTTAATTATTTACTTATAAGGTGGTTTCTAAAAAGATTGCTCTGGGTATTTACTTATGGAATACTGGGGCGATAAATCATGATATCTTTATATTAGTTATAAGCCAAAAATCAGAAAAAAAAAATCGGAAAAATAATTTGTGCGCAGATACATACACATATTTAACTATGTGCACACATGCAAATATACACAAATATTTGTACTTTATTATGGGTATGTTATAATCAACTCTTCTAGATTTAAGTAACAAGAAAGTTTATATTTCTCTTTGTGAACATTAATAACTTATAAGAGATAAGAGGTTGATAGGTAAAAGTATGAAAATAAGAAAACACAATAATAAGAAATTACAGAGAATAATAAGAAAATATATATAATTTATATATAATACTAGAGGGTAAGTTCACATCATATACGACACTAAAATTAATTTCTCCTGTCTAGGTTCAAGTGCAGCACCTATAAACGCTCATTTCGAAAATATTTGAATGTACGGGTGACACTATGTACGCATGATACCCTTAAGTCTAATCTATTATTAACCAGGTTGCTCTTGTCACTATACTTAAACATTTCGTAAGTTTCCAAGTTTCCATAGAGCACAGCTCGCACCCGTACCGACTATCTCTATAAGGTTGCGCTTTCCTTATAATATCCCATTTAAGGCTAAATTCGATTCTGCTTTCCTCCAGTTCCCAAATTTCACTAGATAAGGATGTACAATTGGCCTTATGTTTGAGCCTAATGAAAAATGGTTATTAATACGTTTTTTCATATTTATTGAACATCCTATATATACAAAATTACCAGCTACAGTTGTGATACTACACTTATAGATTACGTTTTGGGTTAGACATTGGCCTAATAACGGACAGTGGGATGCCTGTAGAGCTTATCCCGAACGGGTAGCGCTTCTCGATAGCACTGCCAGGCCAGGGATCTCTGGAAGTTGTCCATAGGTCCCGGCCCGAAAGTCGTCTTGAACAGGTGGGTCAGGTATTCCTCGTCGACGCCCAGGTTCGCCCCGAGATTGTCGTCGTACCTCTCCTCCACTAATCCCCAATAAAATGCTTTGGTTGTGATGCAGTCGCTCAAGTTCGACTCGGGACGGCATAGTTGCTCGAGAGGAACGAGACACTCGCAGTGCAAATCGCCCTTCCTCGGCCTCTCTTTGATCAACGACTGCAGTTCGGTCAGGGAGACGAGCTGCGTGAAAGCGTGCCACACAAACGGCGACAACACCTGTTCACCGTCGTCTATATAGAGCCGGAGATGTCGCAGTCTCAGTGCGCGTCTGCGCATGATCAACCACGGTATGCTCATCCCTCCTTTTAGCGGGTGTTGGCAGCAAACGGATCACCTGACCATCGGAACGCTTCCTTTCCACAAGAAGCGGAAGAGGATGCGTTCCAGTTTGGTGATGGTAAGGTCGGGACAAGGCACGACGGTCAGGCGGTAGTAGATGACGGACGCGATGCACGCATTCGCCACCTCCGCTCGACCTTTAGGGACAACTTCCTCTCAGCTTATTGCTAGGCGAGAGTGGCCACGCTACTCGTTATCGCGTCCCATTTCTTCTCCGTTTGGAGGTCCGGACCAAACCAGACCCCAAGCATCTCGATCGACCCGTCAGTCCAATTTTCCACGACGGAGGCGCTGTTGGACGGCATGGGTGTGCTTCTCCAGGTCCCGAGCCGCAAACTCACTGACTTTTCCCGGGTGATTTTCGCTCCTGTTACTGCTTCGTAGTCTTTCAGTGTCTCGCCAACCAGGTCGATGCTATTGTGGCTAGTCACTATATCAGTGACGTCGTCCGCGTATGCGGACACGCTCGTCCCGCATTCCAATTCTCACGGGATGCCCCTCAACGTCGCTAGCTTCCGCAGTAGTGGCTCGAGGGTCAGCACGTACAGAAGCGACGAGAGGAGGGCATCCCTGACGGACCGAACGTGCAATGTCAAATGGTCTCGATAGATGCCCATTCACGCGAATTACTGAATGGATGTCTTTGTATAGGGCAGCGATCCAGCCGCGGAAAACGGGACCGAACCCAGCCGCTATGAGGACAGCTTCCAAGTATCGATGGTCTACCTTATCGAAAACTTTGGATTGATCCAAATTGATCAGTGCCCCACCTATGCCATGTTCCTTAACTACCCTGTCTATGATGTAGCACATGAGGTGGAGGTTGTCATGGATGCTCCGGCACGGCGCACGTTTGCACCTTGTCAACCAGTTTCTCGATGACAAGCGCCAACCTCTTGGTTAGCACCTTGGCCAAAATTTTCAAGTTTGCATTGAGCAGAGTGATGGGCCTAAAGTTATCTATTACGTCCCCCTTGTTTGGATCTTTCTTAAGCAGCGTTACGGATCCTCGGCTCACAAAACCGGGGATACTCCCGTTTTGCTGCCAGTTGCAATACACTGCTGCCAAGGCGCCTTAAAAAAAACTGGCATACAATTGTAAAGCTCTTGTCGAGAGTCGTGGCAGGCTATGCAGGTAGGCACTGAAGTTCACCATGCGTTCTCGCTCGCCACTTGTCCCGAACAGTCTGGCAAAGTGCTGCTGAAAGGCCTCACAAATTTTACAAGGCTCGAGTAATTCGCGTGCCAAATCACGTGATTTCGACCTTCCTTGGCCCTAGCAATGGCAGACACCCGAAGCTAAGTATACCAGCGATTTCTCGGTCAGTGATATACATAGAATCTCAGTGTCCATTCAGGCAATGGAGCCGCAAATAACCAGTGGGCTTATTAGAAAGTAATCAATGGTGACAGAAGTAGTATTAATACCAAAAGGTAATATTTATCCCCACTTAAAAGTGAATGGTGTATTAGAACACCAAATACTACGTTATTTACTCTCAAATGAATCAGTGGTGCATATACGCACTCGATTTTATATCGCTGGCGGGAGATAGTCGTCCACTATCGCTGCGTTCACACAATCACATACACACATACACATGCAAACTCACATACATACTAACATACATACACATAAAATTATATCCAAATACACACACACACACACACACACATATATATATATATATATTCCGTACAGAGTCGGTGATATGCAATTGCTTGCAATTTTATGACCATCGGTATCTATCCAGGTGCGATTATCAAGTACGTAATATATATGTGTCTGTGTGAGTATATGCGTGTGTGTGTATGTGTGTGTATGCGTATGTACATGTGCGTGTGTGACTGTGTGCGTATATATATATATATATATATATATATATACGTATCCTATTTGGTTGAATTACAAAATCGAGCAGTATATTTATCAGTTAAATATCGGGTTATTTTACATTAACGTCTGGTCGATTTAGTGTAGAGATGTGTAGTATATTTTTAGCAATGCTAAGGTAAAGGAGTTATGTGTATGTATGTGTGTGTGTGTGTGTGTGTGTGTGTGTGTGTGTGTGTGTGTGTGTGTGTGCGTGTGTATGCGAGCGCGTGTGTGCGCCCGTGCTTGTGTCTGTGCTTGTGTCTGTATGTAATAGAGAGAGAGTATTTCACTGATGCAACAAAGATATTTTCTCTGTTCGTTACCTTTTAACATCTTCAGCATAGGAATCAAAGGAATGGATACTTTGGAGTTCTGGTAATTATATATAGAAATGTAAAAGCTGCTTAGAGTGCATGACACGGGGGAAAATGGTTTCTCTAATATTAAATATATTGAATATGCATTTTCTTTCTTTTTTTTTTGTCTATGTATGGATCCAAATTTAATTTTGTTGAACATTTTAAGCTGCCTTTACTCACCCACATCCATAGACTTATATGTGCCACCAACTCAAACATTCACACACCCACAAACGCGCGTGTGCTTGTATCTATGTATATGCATACGCCCGCGCACACAGAGGCACATATATATCTTCAAACATACATACATATATATGTATATATATATATATACACATATATACATACATACATATATATATATATATATATATATATATATATATATATATATATATATATATATATATATATATATATATATATATATATATATACAGATAACGAGATATATATACATATCAATATGCACAGATACGTCATTTTAAACATCTTACCATACTCACATGCGCACACACACACACGCGCACGTATGTTACACGGATTCACACGTACAATGTATGTGTGTGCGTATACGTATGTATATATGAATATATATATATATATATATATATATATATATTGACTATATATGTATGTATCTATATTCATATACATACATATATACATATACATACATATATATATGTATATATATATATATAGCAGAATTTGATTTTGGTTTTGAAAATGTACCTGAATATATATATATATATATATAGGAGAATTTGATTTTGGTTTTGAAAATGTACCTGAATCTAGTAGTCGTTTTTACGAAATTTAAAAACGACTACACGTTTTGATATTCAGGTGCATTTTCAAACCCCTAAAGAAATTCTCTTATATTTTTTCCCTTCGTGGGAATTCACTTCTTCTCTCCATATATATATATACATATATATATGTAAATACATTCACATATCTTGTTTCAAATACTTGTATAATCAATGCGCATATATCCGTCTAACACTATATATGTCTCTCTCTCTACCCCTCTTTCTTTTTCTCTCTCTCTGTTTATATATATATACATATATATATATATATATATATATATATATATATATATATATATATATATATATATATATATATATATATATATATATATATATATATGTCCTCAATGTTTTTCGGTTTCCATAGTTTGAATCGTGAGTATGAAAAGATGTTGGTGTTTGTTGGTGCCTGTTCATTGCAGATATGGCTAATAGACTGGCGTAAAGATTATCACCAGAATTTGAATTTTGACCGTTAGATTAATATATGAGTTGTCTACTGCTTATTATTTTATTTTTATTTGCTTGTAGTTCTTGTATTTTGCTTACGTGTTTATTTTAGCTGTGCTGCGTCATGAGTCATTAATCATAAATCCATCATTAATTATCTATTTTTGTGGAGAATTTTGAACTGTATAAATATCTTTTGCTAATACTTTCCTGTAATTTTTAAGGCGTCGAGCTAGCAGAATCCCCCGTCTTTACTTTCTGAGTTCAAATTCCGCAGCCATCGACTTTTTCTTTCATCATTTCGAGGTCGATAAAATAAGAACCAGTTGAAATTGCTGAAATTGCTAGCCTGGTGCCAAAATTTGAAGCCAATATTTTCCTGTAGTTTAGTTTTGTTCTGTGTGTATATTATAATTGTTCTTAATTGTAGGTACGTAGTGAATGGATGATAGAGTGTCTCACATGTATGAACGATATAACTGTCAGAGTCAAGAAGTTTATTCATTTTACATTTACCATCGGATTTATAAATTGCATTGGCTATTGGTAGCTTATACGTAGCTTCACATGCTTGCAGTTCGTTATTAGTAAGAAGGTTTACATTTTTAGTGTTTTTGTATAGTATTATTAATGTTAGTTTTAAGGCAGCGAGCTGGCAGAAACGTTAGCACGCCGGGCGAAATGCCTAGCAGTATTTCGTCGGCCGTTACGTTCTGAGCTCAAATTCCACCGAGGTCGACTTTGCCTTTCATCCTTTCAGGGTCGATAAAATAAGTGCCAATTTCGCACTGGGGTCGATGTAATCGACTTAATACCCTTGTTTGTCCCCTCTATGTTTAGTCCCTTGTGGGCAATAAAGAAATAAGAATCGTTTTGCACGCGGGGCTAAATGCTTGGCAGCATTTCGTCCATCTTTACGTTCTGAGCTCAAATTCCGCCGTCGTCGACTTTGCCTTTCATCCTCTCGGGGTACGATAAATAAATACCAGTTGAGCATGGTAATCGACTTACTCCTCCCAAAAATTAGAACTTGTTAGTCTTAGTTTATAGTTTTGCATTTTATGTTGTAGGAAATTTTTGATGATGTACTCATTTATTCTACAGTTAATATTCTCGTGATTTATACAATACTCTTTTGAATGGTTTGTGTATTTTTCAGAGGTGTATTTGAGATATTTATCGCGTGGTATTTCTGTTTGCATTTTCTCACTGTTTGGTCATTTAGTTTCTAAGAATAACTCTTGATGATTTATTTCTTAAAATAACTTGTGAAACAATTTCGGTTCCTCTCACATATTTTTACAAACAACTGCTTAACATGTACATTTAAATATATCAGAGAAATTAAGCATTAGATTTTCCTTAAATAATAACCTCGTAAATGAATTTTCTCCTGTCCAAAGTGGCCATTTCAAGAAAAAAAAAAGAAAAAAGGTGACCAAAGATTTCTTATTCTCTTCAATGCAAATATTGTCTTACTTTATTACCATTTAAAAAAAATCTTTGACATAAAGATCGACACGAGTTTACAACAGCTTCAAACGTGAACTGCTTACTTGTAATATCATTATTGTTTGTTCAAGTTTTGACATTTTATGCTTCGATACAGCGGTCTTTTATAATACAGTGAGAGGAAGAGGGTCAATAGACAGGATATTTGTGAGGCATCTCAGACCAACAAGTCTGAAGTAGGTATTCAACTTGAAAATCAAGAGACATTTGTCAATAGAAAAACTAGGTGGAGTAAGATTTCTAGAGTTTCCGTTATTGGGCTGGGATGTTGGGCGAAGTGGTTAGTGGAGTATCTGCGTGTAAGAGTGACGGGTAGACTAACTGTGCGAGGTGGAGGTGGTATGCGACTACCAAGTATTGATGAGAAAACGTCTTTACAATAGCAACAGAAAAGTCTTGGCGAATAAACCTTACACACGCATGCGTGTTGCAATGTGTTAGTGTTTTAGTCCTTGTGAATCAGTCGAATGGATTTCTAATCAATGCAGACCGGGGTGTTTGTGGGTGTTACAGCAAAAGCGCTCCATCGCGTACACCAATTTCGACCGTAAATGAGCTTTTGGGTAAGAGTAGTAACTAATAAATAGTTAGATGTTGTTCAGCCTGCTCTGCTGTATATGTATGTATGTATATGTATATATACATATATATATTAATAATAATAAAGGAGTTACGACGCAATAATATATTGATATTGTATATATATATATATATATATATATATATATATATACACACACACAGTTTTATTGTGTTGTTCAAAACTACAGAACGTGATGAGAACCAGAATGTTTCTAAGTCATGTGTGGTGGTTCTACGATACTTTAGATATATTATTATAACATCTGTCTGTCATTTGAGTTCATCCTGTCGCCTTCTTTTGGCACGGAATGACAGGAAGTTGTCTTGCTGAAAGAGGTAGTGTGGTGGACATAGCTGAAATAACAAAGCTTTTCTTTAACAACTACACCCAGCTTGCACTAACTTTACAGCTGCAGCGTTTCATGTTCTCTTAATTATTTTGCAGGTTGTGAAGATTTCTGCATTTCTTTTAGTGTAGATGTTTTGGGGATTTGTAATAATTAAAATTCTTATGCATTTTCAGATCCTGTAGAGTAAACATGCTTATGCCTGTATTATGTATACACGCATGTGCATATCTCTTCCTCACTCATTATATATATATATATATATATATATATATATATATATATATATATATTTGAAGGTTTGGAGGTGATGTACAGAAATTATATAGAAAAAATTAAGGTACTCAGAAACCTAGATGTTTGTACATTTACAGATTTTTATTAATGTCACATATTAAATAAACCGCTTTTCACCTAGTCGTGCAGGATTTTCAAATTGTTTTGAGAAAACTTTGTGAGGGTCTCTTTATATAGTTTTATTGAGTGTGTAGGGGTGGAGAGAGAGATATATAGGATAGTAAGAGAGGGTGAGGAAAAGTGAGAGAGAGAGAGAGTGTGTGTGTGTGTATGTGAGTGTGTGTTTTTTTTGTGTTGGTGTGTGTGTCCGTGTGTGTACGTGTGTGTGTCGATGGGAAAGAGAAAAGAAGAAAATTGGGTTCATAGCTGGTTAGTTCTTTTCAATAAGTTTATTTTTAGCCTTTTAAAGGAATGGCAAAAGCAGGTGTGATCGTTTTGAAGAAGTTGCTTTTCAAAAAGAATCTTTGGTGTCATTGCCTAGTAGGAGAGTGTGGGTGGGTTTTTTTTTTGTGTGTGTGTGTGTGTGTATGTGTGCGTGTGTGTCTGTGTGCGTGTGTGTGTGCCTGTGTATTTGAAAGGTGTGTCAGTGGGAAGGGGAGGGAAGAAGAAGATTCTGTTTACAGTTTACAGTTGGTCAGTTCCTGCTGTGACAAGTTCATGGTATTCTTTGGTATCATTGTCCAGTGGTAAAGAGAGTGCGTGTGTGTGTGTGTGTGTGTGTGTGTGTGTGTGTGTGCGCGTGCGTGTGTGTATATATATTATATATATATATATATATATATATATATATATATAATCTTATTTTATTTAAAAGAGTTCCAACTCTGTCTGTTTTTTATGTTTTATTTATATTCTTGTAAAATTAATGTGGGATATATAATATGGAATATATAATATATAATATAAAAATAGATGGTACAATGAAATAAAGTATTGAATGTCTTATTGAATATATGAAATATTGAGTGTTCAATATAAAGAATTAAATATATAAAGGCGAATACGTATTTTCATACCTTGTGGTATTCATCAAGGTATGAAAATACGTATTCGCCTTTATATATTTAATTCTTTATATTGAACACTCAATATTTCATATATTCAATAAGACATATTTCATATATTCAATAAGACATTCAATACTTCATTTCATTGTACCATCTATTTTTATATTATATATTATATATTCCATATTCTATATCCCACATTAATTTTACAAGAATATAAATAAAACATAAAAAAAACAGAGTTGGAACTCTTTTAAATAAAATAATATATTCCTCTATACACGATCATACAAAACCCTCTTTTTGCATTTATTTTTACTCATATATATATATATATATATATATATATATATATATATATATATATATATATATATATATATATATATATATGTATATATGAGAGATAGATAGATGAATGGATATAATGGGAGAGGAATAGATGCATGATTCAA
>NC_142943.1:24735002-24765002 GCF_046866305.1 Octopus bimaculoides
GTGCCCAGAGCGATGTACGCACTGAATCAGCGAACAAGCAAAATACATACATTGAGTATGTGCCGTGTCGCCGTTTCAGGCGGCGCCATTTAATTAGTAAACGCATATGTTACACCAATTTGAAACACACCACCTTCTCCGGATGCATAAGACCATATAGGTTTTCAACATACAGGATACACCATCTTAATTGGTTTAGCAAATTTTTCATCAGAACTAGAGAATAAAAGAATTAAGTGCCTGTTGGTATTATTGTAGCAGAATGAACTTAGGGAGAAAACACCCCAACTATCAGTTGGAGTAGCAGAAGAGAATAACAATGGAGGTTAAGAGATATGTACCTCTTTCTCGGACGAAATCTGAATTTGATTATGGGTTCATTGTTGAATGATTTAATCATGACAACCTTAACAGTTTGCTAGGATGAAGCATTATGAGGTTTCTATTTTATATAAAAGTACTCTACATTTTTAGGGCCTAAATTGGTTTATATATCTTTCTTCTCTTACTTGGTCCTTAAATCCCTTTCTAAATTTTAAAACTTTATTATTTATTATACAAAATATAATAATATATAAATTTTGCTAAATTTGGATATACATTTTTCTTCCCGTACCCTTAATGCCCATTTAGATCTCATTGTAACTCCTTTTGTTTTCTATTTTAGACCTCTTTTAAATGATAATAATAGAATAGTTTATGTCACTCCTACCCTCCCTCTTTCTGGACATATACCACTATCTTACTGACATATATATGCACGAGGGGAACTCAAAAATTATCAGCACTTTCGCCATAACATCTCTTTATTATTGCCACACTGCCTGCTGCGCATGCGTGCTTATAGGTAGTACTATTGTGGTCACGTTATCGAAGTTTTAGCCTGGTCACGCCATTTTTCTTTCTGGCTTTTCAGTGTAAGCATAATCGCCCCATTTGCAATGTGCACCAAAGAAGAACAAAGAGCAGTGATCCGAGAGATGGTAATGGTGATTCCTTTCACCATTACCATCTTTTGAGTTTGATGAATCTTCTCTTCAGTGGTGGGGGTTGACGGGCGTCCTACTCCCTCTTCGTGCGTCACGCTTGTCTGGCGACTTTAAACTTCTCGATCCACTCATACACACTTCTACGCAGTAGTGCACTGTCCCCATATTGTGCTAAAAGCCTCCGATGAATTTCAGTACCTGACACACCTTCCGACCAGAGAAATCGGATCATTGCTCTTTGTTCTTCTTTGGTGCACATTGCTAGTGAAGCGGCCATGCTTACACTGTGTTATAATCATTTTAATGCTGGATTATTATAACGCCCACTTCAGTGTACAGTATACTTAGTAAAACCAGTAAAGACACGACTATCACAGACCACCTACTACGTACTCTGGAACTTCACGTACTTCTCTTTACTTATAGTGACCAGGTTATTCCATTCATCAGTGCTCTTGAACCTGTCTGGGAAATCATTAATATTATCCTTATTATCAAGGTGGCGAGCTGGCAGAATCTTTAACACGCCGGGAGAAATGTTTAGCGGCATTTCATCCGTCTTTCTGACTTCAAATTCCACTGTCGTCGACTTTGTCTTTCATCCTTTTGGGGTCGATAAAATAAGTTCCAGTGGAGCACTGAGGTCGATATAATGGACTTACACACTCCATCAGGCTTGTTGGCATTGTGTCAAAATTTGTAATTAATATTATTATTGTTATTGTTAGCAGTTGATCGAAAAATTGTTGTTTAGCTCAATATCGACCCTGAACTGGCAGAATAAGATTGTTAGGTTTCAGCCACGACCATCTCATATATTCAAACAGTATATCTAGGACTACATTATATATTTAAGACTGTAGCATGTAATTGAAGAGACATTTGACAACTATTTGGCATAAATTTGTATTCTTTTTGCAAGAAAGAACAAAACTCACTGCTGAATCTATCAGTCCTCCGAGGACGGTGGATTGGCAGATTCGGGCTATCAGGTGTTGCATTTTTAGAAGTGGAGAGATTTCTAACATTAGTGTAATTCCTTTTTTAACAGTAGGGGGTAATTTGAAGATAACTTGGTTACTATTCTAAGCAGGTGATTGTTTAGAGCTCATGTATGCATTCACTCGTGTCAAATTCTTTTATGTTTGTTTATACAGTAATCGAATTTGTGACTTGCTATTAGGTTGGATTTAGAATTTGGCTGCTGAAAATCCGTCAAATTTCTTGTGAGAATTTTCCTGTTGCGATAATAATTGATTTATTACCATTATTACAATCATATTTCAGGTAATATGTCATGCTGTTTAGTAGATTCTTAACGTTGCTATTGTGTTTAATTATTTCAGTCTAATAACACAAAATAAATATTATGGCTACTAACTGAAATGAGCTGATGGTGGAGATAGGATTCTTGTTATACAAATGATTCCTTAGAATTTATATTATCATTTCAAAATGCACATTCTTCATTATTACGTCGTAGCTTTCACGCATATACTATGCTTTAATCTACTCCTTAATATCTATAATATGTAGAGTTTTCCATGTTGCTCATTTGTCTGGCCTGCTGTATTGTTAATTTCACACGTTTGTTTTACAATACCCAAGAGACTATCAAATTGCGAACCATTGGCTACATACTGTTTTAGTTTATCGATAGAGGAAATAAGCTTTGTCCGCCCTATTCCTAGTGTTAGTCATTACACAATACATGCTTTACTGGCGCAGTACAAAGTGAAGATTATAAATATTATCGCCTTGAAATATCCCAAGGTATATTTCACAAAGAATAGGATTCATAATCATGTTGCAGTCGGCTTTGAAAGAATTATTTCCCTGTTCCTTATTGTTGATTTAAAGAAATTCGTCATAATGTCATAAAACGGCTGCTTCTCTAGCATTAATGCAATAATACACATATAGTAATATATATATATATATATATATATATATATATATATATATATATATATATATATATATATATATATATATATATATATATATATATATATATATATATATATATATATATATATCATATATATTCTCAGTTTTACTTTATAGAAGGATACAATAAGGGAGCAATATAAATCATTTCTCACGGGTCACATCCTAATATTACGAGATAGTTCTTTTGGGCATGCGAGAAATACTGGGTAATGGAAACATAACTTTTATGCGACTGGAGCGAAGATGTGTTAATAGGGAATATTCACACTGCAAATTGGTAATAATGATCCCTAATGAATGCACTGGGACCACAACAATTCTTCTGTATAGAATCAATTTTTGATGTTGAATTCTAAAGGTATTTGTAATTCCTGGCATGCTGAGTTTCAAAACTCTTGCTTTTTTCGATCCATCATTTTCAGAATTAAAGTCAATGTCTTGTGTGTGTTTGTATATATATATATATATATATATATATATATATATATATATATATATATATATATATATATATATATATATATATATATATATATATATATATATATATATATATATTGTGTGTGTGCGTGTGTGTAAGTATATTCTACATAAAGATAGGTGATTGCCCTACAACATTTATAGCGTTTTTACATACTTTGTTGTAATATATCCCGTCCTTACAACGTGTTATTTATCTAAACAACATATAGGATGTTTGATATTTTTATAATATTATTTCTAACTATAGTATTAACAAATACCCACTATAAAATATCAGCTTGCAATAGAAACATTCACATGATAACATTATAAAAAGAAAGCAGTTATGGATTCTTAAGCAAGGAAAACACATTTACTGAACAAATAATAAAAGCTTAATCGAATAAATTGGAAACCAATACAAAGCTGATGATTGGAAATTGTTTATTGATTATTTAAAGTATGAAATCCGTATTTTTGTATAATGGGCCGTTTGTAACTTGTATAGCTACAGGACATTCTGTACAGCTGTCTACAGCTGTCTGAAGCAAAAAAAAAAAAAAAAAAAGTATGGAATTACTGTCTACTATGATAAATTGCCATTACTTGGTGTGTGCTGATTCAAAAATATTATACATCGAGGTAGTTATATAATTTCTCATTCTTGTCTTTATGGATCAGAATTGACTGATATATGTGTTTGTTTCCAGTATATACGTATACATACATACATATATATATATATATACTTATGTATATATATATATATATATATATATATATATATATATATATATATATATATATATATATATATATATATATATATATATATATATATATATATATATATACATTGTGAGAGAGAGGGGGGATAGAGATAGTGATGTAGATAAACATGATTATACTTGATATATATAAATATGCATACATATATAGATATGCACTTATAGATATATATAAGGATATACAAAATCTGAAAATGTTCTGAAGATAAGCACTTATGTACAAGCATATATTTATTTATATATATATCGACAAAAAGATTTACAGAAAAGTGAGGGGAAAATGCATAGTTTTTAAATTGACAAGTGTTTCTAGGAGCTCTGAATTACCTGATAGTTGTAATGTCCATACTTATCAGATGGAGTGTGCAAAACGCTGTAGATATGTAACCAGTAGATGAATACATATAGACGTTACTGTAAACCGGCTTCCTTCATCAGGAGGGCAAGATTGGCAAATCGTAGTATAGCAGTTCACATCGTCATACGAGAAATTATATATATATATATATATATATATATATATATATATATATATATATATATATATATAAAGACTCCCTTCGGTCATGAATGACCATGGGATTGCACCTAGAATGTTCCCCTCCAGGGCACAAGTCCAGGCAAGGTTGTTTATGGAAGACAGCAGTCGCCCATGCATACCAGCCTTTGTTTTTCCATGATTTAAGAAAAAATAACTTACGGAACTCTCTTTGACGTTAGAGTTTAAGAGAATTGTAAAGTCTTTTAATAAAGTTAGCAGAAGATTTAAATATCCATGCAATAAATGTTCATCTATAGTTGAAGGCATTTTCACATGGAGGTGGATGTAAAAGGCTCACTTGTGGTATAGTATATCTGAATTTCATTAAAAAACCTGAAATTACATATTACTGAACAATTTCTTGCAAAAGTTCTTCAGATTGCAGACAGCAAAATGATATCATGTCTGATTGTGTTCATCAATATGTTCATCAATATGGGTATGAAAATCCATATGTTGGTTATTTCAGAAGACTGTGACAAGTAACATGAAGGGCAATAGGAACGTATCCAAATATATTACTGACTTTGATGCAAGAAGGATATCGAAGGCTGGTGCAACATAAGAACGATGATTACCTTTGAGGACTGACATGAAGCCTCGTGTAAAAGAAAATTTAAATGGTATTAAAAAATAGGAACATATGTAAAGACGTATGTCTATTTCCTTCGATAATAATCTATGTTACGTATATATTTAGACTTTTACATTAAAATCTAATAACAATTTCAGGACGACTACATCATTGAACTTGATAGAATGCCTTTACTACTGCTGCTGCTACTACTACTACTACTACTACTACTACTACTACTACTACTACTACTACTACTAATAACTATAACTATAACAACAATAATTTCATTATTAGTCAGAAGAGCTCTAATAATAATAACAAGAAGAACAATATTAATATTTTCATTGTTAGCCACAAGGGCTCTGATGATGATGATGATGATGACGACGACGACGATGACAATGTCGATGATAAGGACGAGGATGAGGCAAGCGTGTTATTGATGTGTCTTCAAGATATTTCCTAGGAGATGAAAGCAATTAGTGTAATCAAGTGTCTTGATGCTATCGGCATCTGGAAGGCAATCAAGATGTCTTAACGTCAAAGGAGCTGTGCGAAAGGACCCCGGTGCTATGTTTAGAGGGGGTAAAGCATAGAAATAAGAATTGTAAAGTGGACATGCAAGATACCTCACCATCAATCCTCTTCCCCTTTGTAAAATGGATGTAATGAACTGATAAAAATAACCATCACAAATCAAGCTGTCAAAATTAGTGCGATTGTTATGAGCAGCGATGTATCGTTATTCTCGAGTCCACTTTGCAATATTGAAAGACAAGTAACCTGCAGGGACCTGACACGATTGGCTCTACGCATATTTACAAAAGATTCAAGTGTCAACTTGTATATGTGGTAGTATGTAGTTATCTGTGTGCACGTATATATACATATATATATATATATATGTGTGTGTGTGTGTGTGTGTGTGTGTGCGTGTGTGTGTGTGTGTGTGTGCGTGTGTGTGTGTGTGTGTGTGTGCGTGTGTATGTATGTACGTATGTATATGCACGTGCGTGTATATATGTGCACGTATACGTATACGTATATATATATATATATATATATATATATATATATATATATATATATATATATATATATATATATATATTCCCCTCTAGTTTCAGCTCAGAGCTGCCCATGCTGATGCACCGCCGTTTTGCTACACTGCTATTAGCCTCCTCCTCCTTGAGAGCCTCCTCCAATATGTGGGGCTTGGTGAAGAATGGAGTTTGATGTAGCTACCCTCATTTGCACCTCTTGCCGTGAGGTAGGTTCCTCTGGGACTCTCGATATATATATATATATATATATATATATATATATATATATATATATATATATATATTTATATATGATAGCTGTGTGAAGCGCGGGCGTGTGTTCGTGCATGTGCGCTGTCATGCTTAAGAAAACACGTAGCACAGCGGAAAAAATGTCAGATAAGTAATGTTTATTTATTTTTTTTCTACATAAGTTTTGCATCAGAAACGCTGGTCAAATCGGTAGAACGTCAGATGAAATACGTTGCAATATTTTGTTCCTGTTCTCTGCTCTCTGAGTTCAAACGTGGAGGAGACCTTCCTTGAGATTTCGAGATCGATAAAGAACGTACCAGCTGCTGCAGTCCTCTCTCCTATCATTGGTCACATTCTGGTTATTTCTCCGAATCAAAGTTGCAGAGCCGAGAATGCTTCTAAGCCTACTGGCAAGTACACAAGCACCTAAAACAATTAACGAAAGCAAAGTACATACTATTAAGTCGTCCTCTGTTCCCAGTTAAAGCCGTAGTGCTAGGTTTTGCAGCGTCAGTGGCGATTTCCTGTTACAATTTCATTTTAAATATACACAAAACACACTCCTGATTATGCAGACTTGTTGATCAAAGTACAACATACGCGCGTGCACACACACACACACACACACACACACACACAAAATGTATGTATATACGTATGCATGTAAACATTCATGTATGTATATGTATATGTGTATGTATATATGCATGCATGTATGTCGGTAGGTAGATAGGTAGGTAGGTAGGTTGGTAGGTAGGTAGGTAGGTACATAGATAGGTATATCTATGGTTTCCTATACTTACATTCCAAAACATTTAGATGCAAACATAAGTTTAAGTAAAATTTTAAAAGTATATGTGTAATTTTGAATATCAAGTCCTTTCTTTTCTGTTCTATTTGTCCGCCTGTCTGTCTGTCTGCCTGTCTCTGTCTTTGTCTCTCTTTCTATCTATTTATATGTATACATGTATGCGAATTTATATATAAATACATATATATGTATATATATATGTATGTGTTTATATATATATATATATATATATATATATATATATATATATATATACACCTGCGTATGTATATGTGCGTGTATATGTAAGTATGCATATATACATACACACATGCACAAACATATGTATAGTTATATGTGTGTGTGTGTGACTTAATATATATACACACAGACTCTTACACATACGCACGCATATGTGTATATGTCTGTCTGTTTATCTGTCTGTCTGTCTTTCTGTATGTATGTATGAATGTATGCATGTATGTATGTATGTGTTTGTGTGCTATTGATGCATTAAATAGCTAAAGATGTTCCATCAGTCGTCGTCGCTGCTGTTCTTTTTATTTGGTTACAATTTTACAATTCACTGTTTTTAATGGTAAAAACGTGTTATTCAAAACTAGATTTAGTTCCGGAATTGCTCTAGGTAAAACATTACTAATTTGTTATAAAATATGTGTTCTATACTGCATTAGATATTAATAGAACACGAGGATTGTGAATAGATGTAGAATAGTATGGGTGGGAGGGTGTAAGGGCATATATGCGCATGTTTGTGTGTATGTGTGTGCGTGTATATTGAACTACAAAAGAAACGCGGTAAACTTCCCTTCCGAAAAAGAAGCACAAAAAAAAATACTCAAAGAAAACTTTAAAATCGGAAGAACTAATATTGCTTCCGACTTACCTTGGAAGAAGGACCTCCACAATTAAAATAGGAGGGATCCCTCCAGAACTTACCGATGGATGGCTGTTAGTAGCCTTATTGTTCAATCAGAAAGATGAGGTCTGTCTCATTTCAACTTTCAGAACGCAACACCAAAACTGATAATCCAATCTTAAACACCGATTATACAATCATTTTTCCTCGTTTAAACTTAAACATAAGGCTAATAGCACATCATTATCTAATAAAATTTGGGAATTGAAGGAAAATGGTATCGATTTTAATCTTAAATGGGAAATCATCAGGAGAGCACAACCCTATAGAAATAGTAGATACGGTTGTGGACTGTGCTCTATGGAAATTTATGAAATTTTAAAACTTAAAGTTAATCCTAATCTAATTAACAATAGATCTGACCTTAGGGTTCTATGTGTACATTGTTACTCTCACACATAATATATTATTTTAATTCCTTTCGTTTCTCAGACTATTAACTACTTTATTTAAGTTATAGCTTTAAAGTATAAACATTTTGGAATACATCTTAACCTTTTACAACCCACTGATAATATTCCTACATTTCTCTAGCTAATTCTAAGTCTCTTCTACCATATTCTGAAACCATAGCTTTAATACTCTTAGTTTAGTCCTGATTTTCTAACTTTATTCCTCCCCCCTTTTTTCCTTCTCCTTCTTCACCCCCTTCACTTTGATTTGTTTTGGCCATTGATATCTTCTCTTATTATGGTTTTTCTTATAAATAATATCTCTTCTACTACCCCACATTAATGTATATCTTATTATAACTATAAATGTTTGTCATGTTCTACTTTAACTATTAATGTTCCCTATGGTTTTAAATTTAGTACTTTAGTGTTATGTTGTATTATTCTAAATATACTGAGGAATAGATAAATTCTTAATAATTCTCCAATATCTTGACCTAAATTCCCTTACCTTAAATTTCCTCTAGCCACTCCTTAGGGTATTGTCCTTCCAGTTTCATTCTATATATATATTTTCCTTTTTTCTTATTTCTTTTTTCTATCGCTTGATTTACCCCTAACCTGCTGTCCATTACTACTTAATCTATCTTCCTCTAAATTGAAATTACTACTATCTTACCCCTCCAATTAGATTATATAGAAATTAAATTCTTGTTTGATTCACTAGACTGTTGATTAACAGCCCAGTCAAGATGGTAATTTTCTTCATCTCTTACTCTTGTATTTGCACACATCTACAAAATGACTTTCTGAAATGAACTTCCGTTATGCAGCTGAGGAGTACATTTTCATTGCACATCTTATGTGGTGTTCTCACTACATAAATAAATGAAGTTTGTACGAAACATACGTACTGCTATAACCTAATGCATTTTTGTTGCTTTTCTTCAAATGTATATAAATGTATATAGGAAATTGGTATTGATGTGCGTCACAAACAACTATCCATAAACCTTTGAAGATAGATTGTGAGAAACTTCAGGTCGAGTTGAACAAAACCAAGTCTCCTTTATGCAAGTATTTCGGCCCTTAACTTCTTACTCTGTAATGGGGTTCAGGCTGCATTTTGGTCATGACACCTGGATACCTCTTTTCTGCTGCATTTTGTGCTAGTGTTTCTGATTTGACCTGCACCTTGCTGGGTTGTCAGCTGCTCAAAAGTCAAGGTACATTCGATGTTGTAACTACTTCAGTCTGAAACACCAGTTGTAAATAGAGTACATTACGGATTCTGAAATGAATTTTCGCTCATCCATGACCAGATCCAGGCTGCTGATCCGTTTATTTCATAAGATCATAGATAGATTTACTTACGAACCACTCAAGTCTTACATATGTGGTGAGGACTTTGGTTTGGAAACCATGTTTTTTCACGTTGACGTCTAAACTGGCATACTTCTTAGTCTTGTAGGTGGTGGCTTCCTTCATTCAACCTTTATTCGGCACAGTGAGTTCAATCAGAATCATTTGTTTTGTTGAAAGTGAGGTGAGTACAATATCTCATACCAATCCCAGCTATTTGTCACATTGCTTCCATAATTTATTGGTGGAACAGTTCCAGGACACAAATGATTTTTAACAACTGCCAAGTAAAACACTGGTGGAGCTTCTCATGTCAAATCGCATGTACGGTCTATTTAAGTATTTCATTGTGCCTTCATATTTACCTCTCTTGGACTAGTGTAACCTACAATGGATTTAGGACATGCTACATTGTTTGTTTGCCTTGTCAGATTGGGCTTACAGGTTTATCTAGCCCCCTACCCACGTCTTATTCAGGTCGGTAGTTGAGAGCAAGAGGTTATACACAGAAATGTGGACGAAGCTGATCTTAAAAGGAGCCACATGTCTTATGTCGTTCCAGCTAAGACTTTTTAGGAATGGACTCCTCCACGTCATCCATCGTTCCTTATTGGCTCTACTAGACTACCTTCTTGATTCCAAATCAGTAGATAGGTCCAGTGTAATCCGTGGGTAGGAGAGGTGCAGCCGGAGAGTGTAGAGTTCAGAATAAAAACAGTCCAGAATGAATAAATCCAGAATGAAAGAAGGTAGAATCCAGAAGTTCGTGTTTGATGAGTAGAGACAGGATTAGCTCGTGCGACCTTCTTGATTCCCTTGGCATCCCCTTCCCCCTCACTTCCTGTATTATCTTGTCTATCTTTGTTTTCCATTTCGTGTTTGGCCACCATTTCACTGAGTCTAGTCTCTTTCTATTGGTCTCGTTGCAGCCTGTAATTTCTCTAAACTCGAGGCACTCTTTTGCTGAATCCTTCTCCTGAACCGCCAAATTTTCTTGAATACTTGTAACTCGGGATGGATTGATATCACAACCTTTTTTCTCTGAGAAAATCACTTACAGTGAAATAATTTGCTGTGAAGAGTGAAAAATTCCATATTCGGTTACTGGTCGCTCTAAAGCGGTTGCGTTACTGGGGTCAAAGACAAGTGGAGCGATGTGGGGAGAAGCAAAGGGAGAGCGAAAGTTCGTATTAAGAGCAAGGTCAGAGAAGTAGTGGAGGCGATGTCAAATGAATTAGCTGAAGTAAAAATGCAAAATGACCAGGTAGAACAGGAACATGAAAAGAGCAAATAAAAGACGAATACGACACACGCAGGAGGGCAGAGGAGACAGTAAAGAATCTGTAAGCAAGGTACTGAAACCATGGGAGTGGTAAGAATTGTAAAAATACTCCTCATATATCTCTTTGTGCGTGTGTGTGCGCGCCCCCGTGTATGTATGTATGTATGTATGTATGTTTGTGTATTTACATTAAAACAGACAACAAACATGCAAAACATTTGGCATTATTCTAGAACATTTAATTTATAAATATAAACATAGTTCAGAGTAGTTGTAATGATACGTAAAGTCTTTTACAGCTGTTTCTAGAAAAGCTAAACAGGTGGATCATATGTTATTGAGTGACGAATTCTACGACGGTTAAGTGTTCCATCATCGGAGAGAGAGAAATAAGAAAATATAGAATATCCTCAATCGAAGATATTAGTTAACAGGAATGTCCCGAGTGGAAAATAGACATGTTTGGTATTTCATCATCCACGTGTTTCGAACCATCGTTTATGGTGATTAAGAACCAATTGCTCTTATGATACATTTGCTGATGTGCGAAAATATTTGTCAAGCTGGAATAAATTAATTAGGGGCATACAAAAAAAGAGCGTTGAATGAGATATATTTATGTACGATTATATTTAGCACGTTCGGGTATATTGAAAGATAATTCGCTGCCCAAATGGTCTCGAGAGAAGAAACTCTCCTTATTGATAATACGTGTGTAAACACGCCACTAGCCCATGGATAACTACCTAAGCCTACTTGATGACAAACGATTTGGCATATAGTCAAAGAGTAACAAATTATTTTTAACCAGAATGGTAAGCCCGATTAAAATAACATTCAAAGATCTAGGGAAAATAAGTCAAATGGTATAGATTCGATTCAGTAGGGCCTAACTTATTAAAGTATGTTTTGAGATAGTCCTAAGAAACGACCAAACCTTCCTTACATTAAGTTTGTAATTATATTTGAGAAGTTAACGTTTTTAATCTTTTGTAATTATCTCCCTTCTCAGTGGATGTCGCTCACATTAGCCGCTACGTCTTTGTTGTATTTCCAGCAACGAACCGGGATATTTTAATTGATAAAGATTTTCTTTTTTCTTTGATTTTTTTTTGCATTCATCGTTATGTAAATCATTTTTTAACTTATCTGAATTGGCATTTGAGTAAGGATGAGATAACAGTCACACACCCACCAACCCATCTAAGAACATTATGTATGTATGAATATATGTAAGTATGTATGTATGTATGTATGTATGTATGTATGTATGTATGTATATATACATACACACACACACACACCTACACACACACACACACACACACACACACACACACACACACATATATGCATAGATAACAAGCAGCATTACACATAGATGAATGTAGTGGCACCAATACATATTTATGCATCTACCACCGCAACCATCTGCGGCCCCAGTGCCACAATGCACCACTAACAACACAGCAATGCTATCAGCACCATCCATCAGCATCAGTATCATCGTCATCACTACCACTACAACTACCACCAACATCACCATCTTCACTACCGTCTTCCCCCCTCCTCACTCCCAAACCACCACCGCCGCCGCCGCCGCCGCCGCCACCGCTGCCGCTACCACTTCCATAACCATCATCACCACTACTACCACAAAGCCAGCACCAAATGCAGCAGCGCAGCTCCACCATCTACCACCATCACTATCACCACCGTTTTTGCCGCCGCCATCACCACCACCACCACCACCACCACCACCATTACCACCACCACCACCCGGAGTATCATATCCGCCCTCAGATGAACGTCAGAACTGCCATGAGCCAGTCAATATAGTGGTGTAACTGCAGCTGTAACCAGTAGCAACAACAACAGCAGCAGCAGCAGCAGAAACAGCAGCAGCAGCAGCAATAGCAGCAGCAGTAGCAGAGTGGAGGTAGAAGACGAGAATGCAGGGTTAAAGTTGTGGTGCTGCTGCTGTAATGCAGACCAACTGTAGCTCAATGCACTTTTAGAGTGCAGCAGAACTAGCGTAGACATTATAGAACAGCATGTACTGCATTTCACATGCTGCTGTTGGCAGATCGGCGGTGGTGGTGGTGGTGGCGGCGGTGGGGTGGTGGTGATGTAGTGATGAGGCTGTGTCTGTGCGGTGGTAGCGGTGGTGGCTAACGATGTTCGGTGGTAGTAGCAGTGTTGTAGTCGTTGTAGTGTGTGTGTGTGTGTTAGTGGTTAGGTAGTGGTAATCATAATAGTTTTGATATTTTGTCGTGGTGATGGTGATGCTGCTGCTGATGATGATAGTAATGGCATTTGTGACGTGGTGGTAGAATTGGTGAGATGGTGTTGGTGGTGGCGTTGTGGTGGTGATACTGTGTTGCCGTAATGGCGTTGGGAGGGGAGGCAATGGTTGTGCTGGTCGTGGTTTTCTTTTTCTTTTTGGTTGATGCAGTGTTGGTGATAGTTTAGGGTGTTGTGTTGCGGCGGTAGTGGTGACGTGGATGCGGTAACATTAATGTTGTAAGATGGCGATGCAGCGGTAGTAGTAGTGGTAGTAGTGGTGGTGGTGTGTTATAGTTGTTAGTGGTAAAGATGGGTATTTTGTTGTTGTTCTTTAGCCCCAGGACAACTTCGATGGAGTAATCCGGATGTGGCAATCTCGCCTTTTTGGTGTATCCAGGAAGTACTACATTATCCAGTGTGTCCTTCCTTTTTCTTTTCTTTTTGTTTTTAATATTAGAGTATGATGTGAGGCTGCGAGCTGGCAGAATCGTTAGCACGCCGGACAAAATGCTTAGCGGCATTTCGTCCGGTGTTTACATTCTGAGTTCGAATTTCGCCGAGGTCAACTTTGCCTTTCATCCTTCGGGGGGGGGGGGGGGGCAATAAAATAAGTACCCCACAATTGCTGGCCTTGTGCCAAGATTTGAAATCAATATTAAAGTGTGATTTGAGGGTGATTTGGCTGCTATCTCTGTCACTAGTCAACTTGTTGACTCTTAGTGATGGTATGGTATGACCGCAATGGTAGTACGTTACGAGCAACCAGGTGGCGCCAATGTATTACAGCAATGGCGATGGAAAACGTGCAGGTAATGGCGGTGGTGGTGGAGGGGGAGGAGGAGGAGATGGTGATGGGAGTGGTGGTGGTGATGGTGGAAGGTAATTGTGTGTGGGTGTAGATTAAAGGTGATGGTGGGGAATAAATTATTTTTGTTACTTTTTGTTGATTTGTAAATTAAAAGTTCTCCAATCGTGGCCATTCCATCTATTTGAGATTATGCATGACTGAATTACATAATATATTACTTCCTTCTCTAAACGCCAGAATGTAATTCAAGGAGATTTGATTGCTATTTCTAGCAGATTAAAAGAGAATGAAGAGATCCCTCCATTGGTAATAGCGGTAGTGGTGGTTGGTGGTGGAGGTGGTGTAGTAGGAGGTAATGTCTGTATGATGCGGGTGTTTTGGCGGTAGTGGCGGTGATAGAAGTGTTGTGGTATGGTGAGTAAAATGGCGGCGGCGCTGGTGGTGGTAGGAATGATGTATGACGAAAGTGTCTGTGTGTATGGCAGTGTGTTGTGGCGGTGGTGGTGATAGTGGTGGTGAAAGTGTTGTTATATGGTATGTGATGGTGATGGTAGTGTGGTGTATGGCAGTGTGTTGTGGTGGTGGTGGTGGTGATGGTGGTGATGGTGGTGGTGGTGGTGGTGGTAATGATGTATAACGGTTATGTATATAGTATGGCGTCTGGTAAGGTAGTTGTAGTAGTGGTAGTGGTGGCAGTCGTAGGAGTGGTGGCGTGGGTGGTAGTGGAGGTAGTGTCTGTGTCTGGTAGACAAGCGCGGAAACAGGATTGGGTAGCAGCATCAGGTGTATGTGAGGCGGGGTGGGAGGAGGAGGAGGAGGAGAGGAGATTGTTGTTGTTGATGTTGTTTTGCTGCGTGGTGATGGTGATAGTGGTGGGGGATGAAGGTGGTTCGTTACATAACAGTGAGGTGTTGGCAGTTTAGGTGCTAGTATGGTGGTGGCATGGCTGCAACAGTGGTAGTAGTGGTGGTGGTGGTAGTCAACGCGGCGGTGTGGAAAGGAAGTGGAGACAGAGGTGAAGGGGAGGGACAGAAGGAGGAGGGTGGGGTTTGGTAACGAGATGAGACCATTTTTAACAGAAAATGGCATAGCGATGGCGACGGTAGGGGATCGCAGCGGCGGTGGTGAGACTGGCTTTGGTTTTGTATGTGTGTAGTTATGCCTGTCTAGTTTTGTGTACGTCTTTGTGTCAGTACACCCATGTGTATGTGTGTGTGTGTGTGTGTGTGTGTGTTTTCATATGTGAGTGGACTAGATCTATGAGAGTATATACTGTTTATATGTATGTATATGTACCTGTGAATGTCAGACTGTCTGTGTATGTATGGGTACGTTCCATTCTCAGTGTTACTTAATTGACTAAATGTGAGTATATCTCGCTCTTTCTACGTGTGTGTGTGTGTGTGTATGTGTGTGTGTGTGTGTGTGTGTGTGTGTTTGTGTGTGAGACAAGAGAGAAAAAGAAAGAATGAGAAAGAGAGAGAGAGTGTATATCGGTTTGTCGGTCTGTGCGTGCGTGGCTGGGTTAATCTGTTTGTATATGCTTGCATGTGTGTGTGTATGTGTGTGTGTGTGTGTGTGTGTGTGTGTGTGTGTGAATAGCAGGGTAGAGGTGTGTAGAACGTGGGATGAGGATGATCGTTAACAGAGAATTACGGATAATTGAGGAATGTTGATAGGTGATTGGAGGAGGTTGCGTAGAGAGGTGGGGTGTAGGATGAGGAGAGCAGCCACTGTGCCACGAGAAGGAACACATACACACATACACAAGTATGCACAGGCAAACACCTACTCATGTACATTTATAGCCAAACACACACACACACACACACACACACACACACACACACACACACGCACACATTAGTAAATGTATATATATATATATATATATATATATATATATATATATATATATATATATATATATATATATATATATATATATATATATATATATATATTCTCGAAACATAACTCAAATGTATACACACAAATATGCATATATATATTGTATGAATGTATATCTTATATGTACGTACATATTTATACATACACAGATATATAGATAAAATGTATGTATATATATATATATATATATACACACACACACACATATGTATATATATACACACATATATATGCATATATAGGTATGTATGTGTGTATACATATATTCTATATGTATATATGTACACTTCTCTCTCTATATATATTTATGTACACACACACACACACACACACACACACACGTATATATATATACATACAAATATATACATATGTACATATGCACTCACGCATCACATATGCACATAGTCAAATATATACACTCAAAGACGCAAACATATAAGTGAATGTATAAGTACGCTTATGTAACCCATATACCATACTCAACCATATACACACAAGCAGACACACACACACACACACACACACACACACACACACACACACACACACACACACACACACTCACTCACTCAATCATGAAACATGCACACTCAAATATATTGACACAAACGAACACATTTAGATGAGTAAATGCATACATATATTGGCGAAATGGGGAGACAGAAACGAGATGGCTGGAAGGATTGCTGGAGTAGGAGGCAGGGAAGGTGGTAGTAGTGGTAGTGGAGTGAAGTTGGGGCCTGGTAGCATGTTAGTGATGATGATGAAGGTGTTGGTGGTGGTTGTTGTGGTGGAGACCACTTGAATGGATGATGTGGGTAAGATCCTTTTATTAATATGGTGGTAAAGAGTCCTTAACAGAAAACTGCATGTAACTCGTGGAAGATTCGAATTCAATACCACTTGGCTGTAAAATCACTGCACATTTAAGGGGTATCATTGGGGGCCCATTTATCTTGGTTATCTTTTCCATGGGTATGTGGGGCGTTGAAGTGAATCTGGGCGTGTTCAATATTGTAGCCAATGACTCTGATGTATCACCTGAACGAATGAACAAACTGAAATCATTGCCATGATTTCTACACATTTAAAGAAAAATTCCCTTACTTTTTAGCCTATCTATCTATACAAGCGAAGGCGCAGGCATGACATGCCTTGGAACTAAGTGGTTTCTGGTTCAGTATCACTTCGCGGCACATTGGACAAGTGCCTTCTATAGCTGCGTGCCGACCAATTCCTTTGGAGTGAATTTCGTTGACAGAAACTGTGGGAGCCCATCGTGTGTGTGTGCGCGTGTGTGTGTGTATGTGACTTTGTGCTCTCTCGTCGCTTAGCATATTCGACAAAAGTGTAATTAAAAAAAAAAAATTACTGGAGCTGATTTGTTCGGCCAAGCCCTTCAGGGCGGTGCCCCAGCATGGCTGCAGTCCAATGGTTGAAACAAATAAAAAATAAAAGATAGTGCCATCCAATCACTGTACATGCCACACTGTCCTCTACATATTTTTATTTCATTTAGTCTTTTCTTGGTCGAGTCCTTGGACAGTAGCTGTGCTGGAGCATTGCCATTAGTCGATCATATCACCATAAATATTTATCTCACCCTGGTGATTATTTTATATTTGACGAAACAGTAAATTACGGAATATAACAGGACATAACAATATTGACAGCGGTTTTTAGAACGAAACAAACATAAACACACATATGGACATAGACATAGGCACACATAAAAATGCATGTATACAAAGGAGCTGCGAGAAGTATCTGTCATAACGTAAACGAGATCCGGAGAAAGTTGTGAATGAATTTCTGGCGAGAAAGGTTTAGACGAAGTATTGGTTGACGAGATGCAGAAGGACTAACAGTAAAAGAATCGGATGCATCGCTTCGTAGACAGGTTGCTGGTTAAATTTTATAAATGTATAATCAGGTGAGATGTTCCGAGATTGTAGAACCTAGCACAGGCAGCGATTTTGAGGGTTTTAGCTGAGGTAAGTGTATCGTGAGATTGTTCTTTTGATATGTATAATGATTAGCTGTTGCCGATGTAGATGGAAATTTCATTGTCATGTCCTCGATGGATATGCCTTGAAGGTTTATATACATGGAAACTGTGTAACTTTAACGTACAATGTCGAGTTTGAGAAAAACAGTGATCAATCACTCTAATGAAGCACATACTCTGATTGAACTAGAGATGAAACAGATATCGGTAGTGTTTCGTGAAACGATGTTTTGGTCTGCGACACAGGTCAACGAATAGATAAGACGGTGCAGTTGGAAGGACGAAATACACGGTAGCTTTACATTGAAGGAGTAACATAGTTATGGTGATGACAAGAGAACCAGTAAAGGTGACGCCGCAGTGGCTCGACTTGCAAGAAACAATTGCCAAATCTCTTTCAAATTACACTTTACTGTCTTAAATGGGAAACGAAACAGAACAGTGTAGTCTTGGATGAACTCGCCTGGAAAAAGGCAGGATATTCATATTTTAAATACATTTAATCATAATTTTCTCAATCATAGCTGACATGGATCTAAGCAACAAAAGACAGCTGAGTTGAGATAGAAAGTCCTTAACACAGGATGAGATGTAGTCTTATAACTGCTGGTGGTTGGGACATTCAGCATCCTATAGTGACAACAGACGAACTTAGATTGTGGAAAAAAAGTACCTTTAGCTGTAGCAAGGGTTTTGCTAAGGACTTCCAATTGAAAGAGAAGAATGATGGAGAAAGCGGATCTTGGTTAAAGTGCAAACACCCTAGTTAGAAAAGACGGAAAGAAGCATGCGTAAGGTAACTGAGATGAGTGACAGTTATGGAATAAGAGAAGAATTGTAGATTTCGTTTCTGTACTAATATGAAACAATAAGGAAGGCCATTCGACAGTTATTGACATAAAGGAATCGTGAGAGAAAGAGAATCTAAAAACAAAGCGCGTGGCTTGCAGTTAACATCTGCGAAAGGTCAGTGACATTCAATGAGCTGTTTGAAATTCAATTATCAGCAGAGTGGAATTCCAAGACCTAATGGAGAAAATATGAGGCGACATGTCAGCTGATAGATTAACTTCCTTAGATGGGTATGCAAAGGTTCGACTCTCAGTAATCTCCTCATTGACTCAATTACTTTCCTTTCTTTTTTAATAGTTCTTCTGTAGGAAAAGAATTACGCTAATGGCTTCCAGAGTCCGTCCCGGATTGGTAAGATCGATGCAGCTGGTATACTTGAATAACTCGAAGTCAGCGACTGCAATAGAAAATCATGGTCGGGGAGGAATTACGGTAAGGGGTATGTTTCGGGTATATTGGTGAGTAAGGGAATATTAAACATGTGTCTCGAGATCTGCCAGTTCTGAAGAGTCCACTGTAGTAGCAGCAGAGAGAGGAACCATCGCATCTATGGATCGGAGGTTGGAGTATGTTGGTGAGCGATTCCATGCAAATCAGCTGGTTGGCTTTTTCTAAATACATTCTAGAATACCTCTATGTATATCAGCAGCATCCTCTCAAAAGTGGGAGCTGTTGTTCTTTAACGGTTTAGGTTGAACAAAAGCGGTCTCTGCCATGTTGAAAATGTGAGGCCAAGCATTTGTAGCTAGTTTGGAGGTTCTAATAGCATGTTGTCCGTCAGTAAGGTTGAGGTGGATGGACACGAGGGTCTGCAAACAGAATCTTTGTGCTGACAAAATTGATATGATCCTTTCAGAAGTATTTTTTTTATATGTTACTGTTCACGAAGCTTAAGATGCTTAGCATGAAGGACCTAATTTGCCAATGCATGATTTTTTGTCTGCTGCGGGAGTAGACTTCAGTCAAAACTTTATACATATATATATATATATATATATATATATATATATATATAAACAATATATGAATATATGCATATATATGTACATGTATGTACACACCTTCATCTACATGTACATATAGATACATAACTGGGTACATGACGCGGCAAAAGAACATGAACAAAATGATAAACAAGGTACAACAAACAAGCAAGCCACATAGAAACATCTCCTTCATCAGCTGCCACCATTAAAACACCGGCGTTTCGAAGAATTAAGGCAATACGCATCGTTGAAATGGTTCTTCCCACGAACACAAATTAAATTATTTTCGTGGAGGGTAGTGGCGGACGGAAAACAAGACAGGAAAACGAAACGATGAATAAACAAACAAGCAAAAAGGCTGTACAGCCAGACGTGAAGTGTGTATGTATTGAACTCTGTGAAGCACGAACAGGAGGGGCAAAGAAGTACGTGCGAGCTTGGGGAGTCCAAGAACGAAAAGAAATAGCAGCCGGACACACGTGACCAAGGCTGTGTAAATAGAAAGAGTAGCAGAAGGAAAAGAAGGGGTGGAAGTAGAATAAAAGTGAGCAACGAGAGGTAGAGAGAAAGAGAGAGATAGTAGTAGTAACGGTGAGAGGCGAAGGACGAGTAACAAGAGATAGAGAGAGAGAGATAGTAGTGACAGGTAGAGGCGAAGAACAGTAGAGGGAAGATTGAGAGGGGGAGATAGATATAGAGATAGAGAGAGTCGCGTTAGAAAGATAGTTAAAACTTACTGTATAAAGGTTAACGCGTGCGTTCTGTCGTGATACAAACAATATATGAGTATATGCATATATATGTACATGTATGTACACACCTTATATGTATATATATATATATATTCTTCTTAACATTGCTTATTTTGTTCTTTGGGATTTCATGTTTCATTTATTCCTTTCTTTCTCTTCACTTCCTATTTATAGCTTTTATATATCTTCAGTAACTTATCCCCTCTCCCTTCCTCTCATTTCTCTCTTGCTTTCCTTCCGTTATCTCTTCAAACTCATTATTTTCTCCATTTCCTCCTCTTTTTCTTCAATTCTCTCTCTCCCTCTTCTATCCGACCGTTTCACTTTACCCTTCATCACTCTCCTTCTCTCTCTCTCTCTCTCTCGCTCTCTTGTATCACACACTCTTTCTCCTATCAACCTCTACTTTTCATTCCCTTTCTTTTCTACCACTAACTTTCGTTCTTTTTCCCTTCTGCTTGATTAACCTTCATTTTCCACCTTCTACATTTTACTCGCTCTCTTTCATCTACTTCTTTTCACTCTCTCTGCCTTCTACCTCTATCATTTCTCTCTCTCTCTCTTTCGCTCGTCTTCTCCCTTTCTATTCCTCTTCCTTCCTCCATTCCCTCTCTCTGCTGTTTCCATCCTTTCACTTTATCACCATAATTCAAATTTATTCAATTTCTCCCACTCCTTTACTACTCTCCTCTCACCCTTCCAACAATCTTCATTTGATAATTGTCCCTTCACCAACCTCAATCTTCACACTTTTCCCTTCCCCCCAATCTCTTCTTCATCACTCTTTCTACCCTACGTCTTCTTTACGTTTAACTCTCTAGCCCTACCGTTCCCTCTACTTTATCTTACTTCTCTTTTTCCTTCTCTCCATATTTAACTCCTTGTTCTCGATTCTCCATCTCTCACTTTCGTTCTCTTACTCTCCATTCACCCCTCATAAACTCACTGTTTATCTCTCTGTCTCAATTACACTTTTATCTATATTTCCATCCCTGCTTTTTCCTTACTCCTATCTATCTATCTATCTATCTATCTATCTATCTATCTATCTATCTATCTATCTATCTATCTATCTATCTGTCGTTATTATTATTGGTATGGTTTGGTTTGGAGGTCGGAGCTGTGTCCCTAGACTCCACAGGACCTATGCCTATAAGACCAATACCGGTAACAATCCAAAGCTGACCACAACTTAAGGAAGCAGACCAACATCTGCACCTATATTGGACACCTGAAAGGGAAAGTATTTCGTATTTGTCGACAGTTTGTGGCCCAAGGAAACTTCCTCTTCATCAACAGCGAAACTTCTGCACATAGTTTTGTTAAGAGAGAAAGAGAGAGAGGGGGAAGAAATAGAGAGAGAAAGAGAGAGAAAAGGAGAGAGAGAAAGAGAGATGGAGAGAGGGAGAGAGAGAGAGAGAGAGAGAGAGAGAGAGAGAGAGAGAGAGAGAGAGAGAGAGAGAGAGAGAGGGGGGATGTGTTTTAAATTCATACCACTCCTATATTTTAAATTCTAACTATTTCTTCATATGGTTGAAGGTAATTTAAATATATTTCGTTTATATGAGTGGCACTTATTTCATTGACTGATGAGAGATCAAAGGTGAAATGGTTGGATTTGAATTTATGTAAAATACTGCAAGACATTTTATCCAGCAACCCACCGCTTCTACTGTTTAATGATAATTTTATCACAAATACGTATTAAGGACAAATTATCAGTAACAACGATTAAAGATAATAATGAGTAGCGATATTAAATGTATACTAAATTGGTGAGCACATGGACAAAATGCTTAGCAGCATTTCGCCCGGTTTTACGTCCTGGGGACAAAGTCCGTCAAGGTCAACTTTACCTTTCATCCTTTCGGGGTCTATAAAATAAGTACCATTTGAGTATTGGGTTCGATGTAATCGATTAGCACCCTCGACCACAAAAACTTTCAACTCTTGAGCTACAGTGGAAAGAATATCAACGGCATATACTCAGTATACTCGTTTCTCTTGCTCACCTTATGAAGTCAGATGTATTTCTTTTAATATCTTTGTCGTAAAATATGTTTATCGTACACCGGCCAACCTCAGTCACAATAATCGACTTAGATCTACTTCAAACAATAAAGATTTCTTAGATTGACCACAAAGCCATATATTGATTAGGAAAAGGGTTTTATTATATGAATCTACCTCTATACTTGTTTGGTATTTATCTTATCGACGATGTCATATTGGAAGGCGAAGCCGCTTTAAAGCTACTTTGGTAGAAAGACACGTAACTAAACAATCCTTTCTACTTTAGGCACAAGGACTGAAATACAAGGGGGCGGGTTGTCGATTACACTGAATTCCAGTGCTCAACTGATGCATATTCTATCGAGCCCTAAAAGATGAAAAGATAAAGTCAATCTCGGTGACACTTGAACTCGGAAAGTAATGCCGGAAGAAATGCCGCTAAGCATCCGTCCGGCACAATAACAATTCTGTCTGCTCGCCGTCTTCACGTGCATAAATAATGGAAGGCATTGAGTCTATCATTACATTATTTCTAGTACACTGTTTCTAAAAATTCTAATGTATCTAGAGTTCAGTTTTACCCTCCATACTCTACATCCTATGTGTCAACGATGTTTTTGCCGTTAGCTCTACCAACATCCACTCTTATGCAGATTATGCCATTCTTCATCCCCCTCACTAACCTTTCGCATCCAACCGTCAATCTCATAGCCACCTCACGTCAAACATACACTGGCCTTATGAACACATAGCTCGAAGACATCCTCAACTAAAAAACGCACAATCATTGCAAAGACATCCTCAACTAAAAAACGCACAATCATTGCAAATATGAAGCAAATATCAAAACACTCCATATGATGCAACTAGAATGCAACCAGAACCCTGCAAACACTTTTTCTCATCATCGTTGATGGTCTCTACTGGCGAAGACAATTGTTTAATATAGTACTACTTCTGAAAGGTTGTCCCTTCTCTTCAGGGCCAGAAAATAATTTCATCTCACAAACTACTGACCCTCTACAAAGCTCCGGCAAGATCCACAATGGCGTACTGCTTCCATACCTGGGACGGTGCTGCTACAAACCAAACCATACCAATGATAATCATCGTGGGATTTGGTTCAAAACCACACAACTTGAAGAAACATCTGGATATTTTAGAAATACTCTACAACCTTGGTGTATTGCAAAATTCTGTTTCACTTGGAACTGCATGTATACTGCGTAAAGTAGTCTGTCCGAAGCCCTTGTGACTTGACAGACAGTTCGAATCCCCGGTACACACAATATTTTCAATCTACATCACAATATTGGATACTGTACGACATCTTCAATGACAATAACAACAATAATAAAGATATTAATAATAATAATGATAATAATAATAATAATAATAAATATTCAGACAAATACATAACAAAAACACCAGGACTTACAAATATATATAACATACAGAAAATTGCACTACTGGGTACTGCACACATTCTACGCAAAACACTTTCAATACAGTAAACATAAGAGCACCACAGCAAACCACAGCACATACCCAAGGCGCACAGAGCTGCGCTCGGTAGTGAAGTGAAAGCACGTTATAAAAATAAAACTACTGAATAATAATAATAATAATAATAATAATAATAATAATAATAATAATAATGATAATAATAACAGCAACAGCAGCAGTACCCACAGCAACAACAGTGACAATACTGATTTTTGACGTGGCCTCAAAATTAGGTCTTACGGAAGATGGCTATGGTCAATGAAACGGGTGATTCCTAGTAAAAACCTGTATTTATTTGAAGGGTCCCGGGAGCGGGGTTTCAAAACGAAAGTCGATCCCGCTGAGATTTGAACCAAGCACGTAAAAGGGTTCACGTAAATAGCACAAGAGATTTAATAGAACGGGCACTCTACCGATTCGAGTTAAATTTAATAAAACAAACTCGCTAATATTCTGGTGGTGGCGGCGGTGAATGTAAAGGTGCGGCTGGTCTCGTTCCGTCTCACCTTAACAAGAGCAGAGCAGATAAAATCAGATAAACAGAGACGGAGAGAGAGAGAGAGAGAGAGATAGAGAGAGAGAGAGGGAGAGAGAGAGATAGAGAGAGAGAGAGACAGAGACAGAGAGAGAAATAGAAATAAAAATAAATAAATGAATGAATAAAGGCTCATTGTTTGAAGAGAAAACTGAACGAATCCTGCTGATGTGTAGGCAAAATGTCTGTAGTTACCGAGACTGAATTCTATCGAACGACCAGTAAAACAACCATCACAGCAACATTACCAACATCATCATCATCATCATCAGCAGCAGCAGCAGCAGCAGCGGCAGCCTCAGCAGCAGCTGCAGCAACACCAGCAACAACAACAATTACAACAATAGCACTGCCACAAACAACAAAAGTAAAAACGATTATGGCAGCAAAAGTTCAAACTAAGTTGCTAGTTTTACATTTCCATTACATGTCTTACTAAACTTGAAGATAAACTGACATCTTTCGATCGATCTGAAGAATTCTCGGCAAGAATTTAACTTTAGATAAGAATTTTGTCTTGTAAGACGTTAATATTGATTTCCTGTTTGTGCAATGGCTTAAAAATCACCATTTTTGGCAACAGCATCATTCATGTCTGTGACAGAAATTCCCAGATTTAACCATTTCATTTCACTTCCACCCTTATATTCTCTTGAACAATGGCATGAATGTCACCCCATCCAAATACGCTTCTCATAAACTTAAAACGTTTCACCGACGTAAAAAGTCTGTAATCTGTCGCAGACGACACGTTTTTATTGTTAGACTCTCACCCCGCTCTCGTGCTCTCTCATTCACGTCTTCGTCAGACCCCCCCACCACAAACACACGGACACAAACACGGACACATAGACACCAGAACCTCATCAAGAGTACAAACATCTGACTGTTGTGTTTGTCTTTCAGGAGATAAAAATATATATTTTTACCAAAGACATGCGCGCGCACCCACACAACCACACACATTCTTACTGCCCCCCTCTCTCTCTCTCTCTCTCTCTCTCTCGTTTTGCGTGTCTGTCTTACATAGAAGAAATGTGGAAAGTGTGTGTGTGTGTGTGTGTGTGTGTGTGTGTGTGTATATGTATGTGTGTGTGTATATATATATGTGTATATAATATATGTGTGTGTGTGTGTGTGTGTATATAAATATATATGTATATGTGTGTGTGTGTGTGTGTGTGTATAAATGAGGAAAGAGAAAGAGAGACAAAGAGAAAAACAAAAGATTGGATTGAAATAAAGATCAAATGTCTGTTTTCTGCTTGACTTTTCGTAACCAGTTCTATACATCAATGCCAGACTTGAGCTGTTGATTTCAGATGAGAGGGAAAGAAACGAGGAGATGGGGAGAAGGAGGAGGAAGAGAAGGTGGAGAAGGGGGAGTAAGAAAAAAAGTAAAGGTAAAGAAGAAAGAGGAGAAGAGTAGAAGAGGGCAAAATAGTTAGAGGCATTCCGTCCATCTTTACGTACTGAGTTCAAATTCCGTCGAGGTCGACTATGCTTTTCATCCCTTCTAGGTTGATAAAATAATTACCAGTTGAAAACTGGGGTCGATGTAATTGATTTATCCCCCCCCCCCAAAAAAAAACTGCTGCCCTTGTGCTGCCAAAATTTGAAATAATTCACAAATGATATCACTTACTTAAAAATGAATACATTGAACAGACTAACAAAAACAACCCGCTCAGGGAAGATTGCTACATTACATATACATATATATTTACATGTATGTATATGTGTATATATATGTGTGAATGAAAAGTACGTGCGTTTCTTGGCCTATCTATTTCTTCTTCATTTTACTCCTCTCTGGGACTTTCCCTCTTTCCGACAAAGAACCATACTCAAAACGTTTTCCATCTAAATCTCTCACTGAGCATCAATCCAATACATTCACTGACTTTTGTTGTTTTTTCCTGTTTTTCATATGCCTACATATATATTATATATATATATATATATATATATATATATATATATATTAAATAATGAAGCTAATTTCTATAATGCAGCACTAAATAAGGCAGGATATAAAGAAAGGGTCTCCTATATTGAAAATGGTAGCAAAGGAATTGAAACAACTGACAACAACAACAATAATAATAATAATAATAATAATAATAATAATAATAATAATAGGAATAAACACAAAGTAAATAAACTAAATAAACCAAAGTACCCTCATAAAAACAACATAGGCAACTTAAAATTCTTTAAAAACAATATTAATAACCATGAGGATAATAATAAGGATAATAAAATCTGGCTCATAATCCCATTTGGGAGAAATATCAGGAGTAATCTGATAGCTAAGTTTAGAGAAGTAATAGGTAGACACTTCCCAAGGAGCTCACACTATGGTAAGATTATCAACACACATATAATCAGATTTGGATTTTCAAATACTAGGAACGTAGCACAGATAATAGCAGCACATAACATTAAAATACTTGAGTCTAGGGAAACAGGTAGGAATGAGAATTTGAATAATACTATAAATGGCACTAATAATAATAATAATAATAATAATAATAATAATAATAATAATAATAATAGTGAGAATGATAACAATGATGGTAATAATAATAATAATACTGATAATAATGGTGATAATGATAGTAGTAATAATAATAATAATAATAATAATAATAATGGAGGTTCACTTATTAATAATAGGAGTAAGAGCATAATCACAGTAAAAGAGGTAAACCCTAGGAGAATAAAATTTGAAGGACCTAATGCGAAAGTCAAAAATATAATATATCAATGCAAAGTAAAGACTCAAACAGATACCATGACATACTTGGGGTGCACTTCAGGACAGGTATGCCGTAGAATTTCTAACCATTTCTCATGCTTTAGAGATAGGAAGAAAATGGCTAGCACTAGTCTTAGCAAATACATCTAGGGTCTTAAGGAAAGTAATAAACAGTATTCATTAGAATGGTCTATAATAGCTAGATCAATGCCATATGAGAGAGGAAGAAGGTATTGTTCGCTCTGTACGGTGGAACTATACCGCATACTCTTCTCTAAGGATAAATTGATTAATAAAGTAAAGAATAATGCTGTGAAATGTACGCATATCATAAGAAGTACATTTCGTTGGTATAAATGATCTCAAGATGTGATGAAGTACAGCATGATGTCTCATGTATGTTTATGTATGTGCAATTATGCATATATGGATGAGTGCATATAAGTGTGTGTGTGTATATATATATATATATATATATATATATATATATATATATATATATATATATATATATATATATATATATATATATATATATATATGTATATATATATATATATATATATATATATATATATGTATATGTGTATATGTATGTATATGTACATGTGTATGTATATATGTATATGTGTTGTATTTGTATGTATGTGTGTATATATATGTATATATATATATATATATATATATATATATATATATATATATATATATATATATGTATGTGTGTGTGTACGTATATGTGTATACATATGTATGTGTATGTGTGTGTGTATGTATATATGGATAGGTATACGGGTAAAGTGTATGTATGCATATGTATACGGGTAATATAGTATAGTAAAGAGAAATAAACAAAATAATTAATTAATCTAGTGGAAATCCACAGGAGAGCAATAAAAATAGAAAATTAAGGAGTTATCTCCCCTATAATAACAAAGACGAAAACTAACGAAATCCTACAGACTTAATAATAGTTATGTATGTGTTTTTTCGTGTTTTGTTCGAAAGGTAACCACTCCTGAAGAAGTGCCAAATGTCTAAACCCAATGGACCAGTCACTGGATAAGTTTGGCACAGAAATGTTAACATAGAGTGGTGAATAAATCGATATATCGAATTTGAAGTCTCTGTCTCTTTTGAATATGAAAATTTAAAAGTTTAAAAACCTTATAATATAAATATAAACTGTGAGAACGACCCTTAAGGAATCTAGTTAATGATCGCCTAAGGTAAGTTCTTATGCTATATTGGTAACGGTTGCTACATCCTCTGGAAAAATTATTATATATATATATATATATATATATATATATATATATATATACACACACACACATATATATATATATATATATATATATATATATATATATATATATATATATATATATATATATATATATATATATATGATAGCCATGATAGATCGTTGACCAAAGACTATTCAATTTTTTTTCTCCGTGTTTTTCTCCTTATTTTGTCCGTATTCTTTCTGTTGAAGAGCGTAGCTCGAAACGTTAAAGACTTTCTGTATTCCCGAGCGTCAAACTAACACATCCTTTTGTTGTTTACACCACCTGTCCTCGTCTGTTGCTTTTTTTCGTACATTCTCCCATATATATATATATATATATATATATATATATATATATATATATATATATATATATATATATATATATATATATACATATGTATGTATGTATATACATTCGGAGGCATTTGTTCTCTGAAGAGTCGCCAATGAGTTACAAAACGTATTAGGATAATCTCCTTATTTTCCCCTGAGCTAAAAGATTAAGAAGGTTACAAAGATATATTTGCAGTTGTTTACTTCCGTCGGTGTAGGCGTTATAAACTGTTATTTTCTTTAAATTTTATTTTTGATACGCAGGTTGTTCATAACATATTCAAGTACTTAATCATGCCACCAACTGGTACACGCTATGTATACACCCCCGCACACATATAAATGCATATTGGTATACGTCTTCATTTATACACACACAAGTAAATGTGTATGTGTATATATATATATATATATATATATATATATATATATATATATATATATATATATATGTGTGTGTGTGTGTGTGTGTGTGTATATGTATGTGTGTATGTCTATATGAATAAGTATCTATCTATCTAAGTTGAGGTGTATATAAATATGCATATGTATTGATATATATTTATTTATATATA
>NC_142943.1:24772502-24822502 GCF_046866305.1 Octopus bimaculoides
ATACAGTTGTTCCATCTACTCAAAATAGTTGCCAAAATTCAAAGAGCCACACACTTAAAACAAAATCTGTATGGAACAATATTATTTCTGGTGTACAAACGGCGAAATAGACATGATTGGATGTCTTTCGTCATAGTTTTTCATCAGCGGCTGGTCTAGAGCTAAACGACAACACCAAAGTCTATTTCGAGCTAACCATAAATGGTCTCTGTGCGAGCGTGCGACTTGCTAGATATAGCAGTGAATTTCTATCAAATCCCACCCAACAGTCCTAGATTAGGAAATGATACATTGGACAACGTAGCTTCACGTATGAAGACAGATGAGGTAAAATCTATCTATCTATCTATCTATCTATCTATCTATCTATCTATCTATCTATCTATCTATCTATCTATCTATCTATCTATCTCACTTTGTCTCAGTATATATATATGTGTGTGTGTGTGTGTGTGTGTGTGTACGTAAAAGGCATTTTCTCCCGAGATGTTGTTGTTGGTGGTGGTGATGACAATGAAGTCGACGACGACGATAACGATGACTGGTCATAATGAATGTAATGTTTCGAACTATCGTTATTCCATCATGGTAGCTATTATACAAGACAAATGAAGCGGAAAAGTGTTGCTTTCTGTAACACTGCCCGCCGTGGGTAAGTAGTTCAGATGTTCTTCTATTGATAGCCATTTTCTACATGTTCTTTCCTTACTGCAACACTTCAAATGTTCGATGACGATTACAACACGTGACTAACCAAGTGTAAACAAACAGAAATTTCATCATCGTCAGTGATTGATTGTATTTGAAATTTAATTGTAATCCTGTTTTATTTAATCTTCCCCCACCTTCTCATATTTCGAGTACACAATAACAAAGAGTGACAGATTACCGGTAAATCCAGGGACAGACTTCAAACAAACGATCTTCATAGGGATCGGGGCTGGAACCGGACGTCGTTTAGGTTATCGCTCTTCCAGGCATCTTCATGGTGCTTGTAATAACGCCAAAGCTATCTTCAAACCTGTTACTAGGCATTTTAATTTTCCCAGCCATTCTTATATTCATATCCCTATGTGTGAAGGCATTTTACATCATGTTCAATTCACTGACAGTAGCATCTTTACTTTAGGTGCTTCATCAGTCACATATATCAACGAACGTTTCACAATCTCTTACTAGAAAGATGCCTTTTCCTCCGCGATGACTCTTCTTCCCTCTGTCACACTTCATTGTCGCTCATTCGTAACGATCCTTCTTCTGCTTCTCCATTGAGCGACCATCTACCCTCTCTGTTTATCTCACCTTCTCTCTCTTTCTTTCTCACTCTTCCATTTCAATTTTACCCCCTCACTCTGGCCCTCTTTCTGTTCAGTGAGAAACAAAGGAATGAAAAGTGACAGCGTAGAGAAGAAAAATGTCTCATTATTCTTGTCGGGGGTGAGGCAACATTGGCCTCATGATGCGGTCTGACTTACAGGAAATTGTACGGTTCACTCCTTACTGTAAAGTTACACCATATATGTATATCTCTGATGATTTCCTAGATTTTCTTTCTCCAACCCTTTCTTACTCATCTATCTCTCAGTCAGTCTCCAGCTCTCTCTTCCTCCATCTGTTTGTCTGTCTGTCGGGTTGTCTGTCTCTCGCTTTGTCGACGAAAGAAAAGAGACAAGGTAGAGTAGTTGGGACATTTTGACTTTGCCGGAGACAAAACAACCAGTCTAGTGGTGGTGCATTTTTGACATTACCAGCTTGAAAAATATCAAAATAGATTTGATATTCCGGCCAAGAACCCCCAAGTAGCAGAGTTGATCTAAGTTGCTGCGACGAGCGGTGGTGGGGAACAAATACAGACACAAAGAAGTACACACACACACACACACACACACTTGCACGCGCGCGCACACACACACACACACACACACACACACACACACACACACACACACACACACACACACACACACACACAAACACACGTTTTCCGTCTATCAAATCTACTCGCAAGGCTTTGGTCTGCGTGAGGCTTTAGTAGAAGACACTTGGTCGAGGTACCACGCAGTACGAATGAACTCGGAACCATGTGGTTGGGAAGCAAGCTTCTTGCCCCACAGCCACACCTTCGCCTATGTTTGAATTGTTTGTGTTACTTTTGCTGATGTAGAACATCACAAATTTCCTCGGTTATTACTGTTTTATTATTTCATGCAGTGGAATTGCTTACATTTGTGTAGGTTTTGCTCACGTCTCTTACTGAGACACAGCAACTGCTAAAGAGATATTTAAGTGAATAAAGTTACTAAGATGGTTTGATTTGAAGTGTGCTGTTGCTCCTGTAAGACATTCATTGTTGTTTGTGTTGTAGTTGTTTTACTTCTATATTCAGGTCGATCACGCATTCTCAGAACGACGAAGAAGCCATTTTGAAGAGCATTGTGTGCAATACCTAACTTTCAGTACCAGCACATGATTTAAGCCTAGCATGTTAAAATCAAATTACAATTGGTGAGAAAGAACAACAAGCCACAGCAATATTTAATATGAAAATGGTGTTCCTTCACCCAGTACTGTAAATCTGAAATGTAGTTTCGATCTTACATGGCAAACATATGATTTCATTCATGTGGAGCGCTAATATCTTGAGCAAGATGATGAATATTCATAATTTCTCAATGTTTTTATCATAAAATCTTGGACCTTATATATATATATATATATATATATATATATATATATATATATATATATATATACACACACACTGAAGTCGTTATGAATCTGCGCGGGACAATTCAGGCCGACAAGGATTTCAATGGGGTGAGTTGACTGTTATTTCAAGCAGGTAGACATACTTAGTATGTCCTTTGATTAATTTTAATCCCTCGGCTATTTAATGCTATTTTTGGGCCTGCTGTCGCCTGTATCGTTAATTCTGTTATTATCATTCTTAAAATAGTTACATTGGATAATAATACAATTAATGGTACCTTTGTAAATTAATTTATATTTATACATACATACATACATACATACATACATACATACATACATACATATATATATATATATATATATATATATATATATATATATATATATATATATATATATCCAAGAAAGTTAGGGGTTGTGAATCCAACCCACTAAGGAATAATATCTATCCGATATACTGCCGGAAGAATACCCAATTATTATTACACTAGTGTTTTTCCAAGTGCAATAAATAGGTGCGGGTAAAAGGATATTTTACCCTTAATATATATAGTAATAAGAAAATGGAGGGGAATAGGTGGTATTCATCAACTTGCAGACAGTGTATTGTGTCAATTTACCTGTTTATTTGTAAACTATATACTCTTTACTCCTTTACTCTTTTACACGGTTTCGGTCATTTGACAGCGGCCATGCTGGAGCACCGCCTTTAGTGGAACTCTGTGAGTCTTTGTAAGTCTAGTACTTATTCTATCGGCCTCTTTTGCCGAACCGCTAAGTTACGGGAATGTAAACATACCAGCATCGGTTATCAAGCGATGTTGGGGGGGGGGCACAAACACAGACATACAAAGATATACATACATACATACATATATATATATATATATATATATATATATATACGACGGGCTTCTTTCAGTTTCTCTCTACCAAATCCAGTCACAAGACTTTGGTCAACCCGGAGCATTTTTATATATAAAGATAAAGATTTTTTATATTAAAAATTAGTATTCATTTCATTATTTTGTACAAGCAGTAAGAAATTTGATTGTATGTATACGTATTTCCTGAAATTATCCAGAGTTACTCGCCATACAACGGGTAACACTCTAGTACTTACATAATGCTTAAATACTTACATACATGCTTTCATACATACATACATACATACATACATACATACATACATACATACGTATATACACCTGATATAATGATTTGGGATAGAGAACCGAAACTGCATAGTTGTGGAAATTAGCTGTCCAACATAAAGTTGAAGATCAGTTACAACGAGGATACCTACGCTGAAGTATTGAAAAATCTGCAGTTACTCTATTCGGATAAGTTCAGATTTATACCTGTAATTATTGGGGCCTTGGGATATGTAACACATTGCCTAAATATCAAGCTTGAGAAATTAGGCTTCTCAAAACCAGAAAGGAGAAAGCTGATTCTCTACCTAATTTCTCTCATTTCTTCATGTCTGTCTTCATCTTGCCTCGACCCTATCCGACCTTCAACTAAGAGAGTTCCTGAAAACATGTTATATAACAAGAAGAAAGAAATCCTTAATAAAAAGAATTGATGAGGAAAGAACGGTGAAATATAAGAAAACACAAATATATAAGAGGCAGGCACAAAAGAGAATGATTGAACGTAAAAGAAATAGAAACAGAAAGAGTGAGAGACAGAGTCAAAGGAGAGGGAAAGCGAGAAAGAGAGAGAGAGAGAGTAAAAGCATTAAAGTGATTGTGAGAGAGGAAGTGAGAAAAACAAAGAATGATTGGGGAAGCGGGAGTGAGAGAGATATGAAAGGATTTCTTTTTAGTAGAATTGGGAGAGACGTGTTGAACTGATTGACAGAAGGGGAGTATGGTTAAATTGAAAGGCAAATACACGAAGAGAGAAAAAAAAAATACTAATATACAGAACGAAAGAAAGAACAAAATATTGATCGAAGAGAGGAAGAAATGGATTAAAGACAACGAATAAATGAGTGAATCAGTAATTTAGGCAGAAAGAAAGGATATTGTGAATGCAAGAGAGATAAATGAGTGAAAAGAAGATGAATTAGAGAGAAAACTAATGAAACACGTTATGTCGGAAACAGTGAGCTTTAATTAATTACATCCTTGTGTGAGAGAATTTGTGCGTGAGTGTTTACATGTGTGTGTCGTGCGTGTGCGTAAATGTGTGTACATGTGTATGTGAGTGTGTTTGTGTGTGTGGGCGTGCGTGCGTGCGGGTGTGAGTGTGGTGGAATGTGGAATAGTGATGATTATATTGCGGTAAAAACATATACAAACACCATATGCAAACACCGCAGGTATACACGTACAATAACTTTCAAATAGTTTTAACAGTGGAATCTATTTTATGCACTGAGTAAGAAAAGAGAATTGTAACGTTTCGGACTTTATTCTTTCTTCAGATAGAGAAAGAAAAATAAAGTTTTTTAAAACACTAGGTTTCAAAAATGCATCCTCAATTTTTATTCCTCTCTGAGAAAGTCAAATTTTCTAAACGTTAGACTTTTCTTGTCTTCTTCACAACATGAAACACATTAAACCGTCTGAACTACAACGTAAATCGCTTACAATATCTGCGAATACTGGATGCAAACATCAACACACACACACACGCATCAACGTTGTTTTACTGAATCTAATCCTTGCGATCTGTCAATGATTGGGAGTTATTCCTTCTATAATGGTGATTCATACGATGGCGGTGGCAGGGGAATTTTCCGTATCATTTGTTGTTTGAAGGATTTGACAAGAAGTATCTATGCAGTAGGTCCCTTATGCATTTAGAGATAGGCATAGTGAAGAACTATCTTAGACTAATTTAGAAGAAAGATGGAACATCTGATATGTGACACTAAGAGATTTGCACAAATTAAAATGCCGAAGTTCAGTGTCTGTTCCTCCAGAAACCTCCAGATATTCAACATTGCTATATATTAAATTCAATGTTTAAGTAGGGGAATTTTAAAGCTCTCGATTCTCTTTCTCTGTAAATCAGTTGGTGAAGTGAAACATTCGTCATTGTGTAGAACTGTTGCCTACATATCAGGGTTGGGCGCAATAAACCACAGTACCATCGTTAGATCATTGGTGGGAATGCCCGATAGTATTTAAATACGGATCTTCCGCCCTGAGTACATATTATCAGGAATTTAAATGACTTCAGTTTTTGCCATTGTCTTGAATTTAAACATTGTAGGTCAGTTCAGATTTTATGTCTCTCTCTTAACTGATTTCTATTGAGTCTTTTGAAATTTCTGTTGGATAAAGGTTGAATCTTTTTAGGAAACGCGTGAAAGTCTCTGCACGAACATACTCTATTAATTCTACACAGAACAAAATTAGCTTTTATATAATTAATGCAGAGAGTATAAAGAAAGCTAACAGATATAATTATGGATTGACGGAAAACTAATTAGACATGGACTAATATTATTTTAAATTTGTTTTGGCTGGTAGTGGAAACAACTCCGAACATATTTCTGTATTATTATTAATTCCCCCATTTTCCTCTTCTGATACTTTTATTACTACTACAGCAAGTATGCTCAAGGCACTACTTTGTTGATGAGGTCATAATAAGATTGAAACCTGTCCTGTCCAAAATGTTCTCCTGTACTTTCAGAAAGTGAAAATAATATGATCCTCTAACATCATTTACCCTCACCACATAAGTATTTTCAGTTAGTTTTCAAATGCCGGAAAAGTTTAACACAAGCTTAACTGTTGGTTTCCATGTGGATGACGTAAATGAATTATATTTTTTGCCCTCTTAAGGTCGGCGAAGATTGTAGGTGTTTTCTTTCCCTTATATAGGGTGTTCAAAAAATCTTTCTGCAGTGAATTTTTTCATCCTGCGCATGCGCTACTTAGCTATCACTGCGTGAGCGGCCGGGTGTCAGCCATTGTCCCTCAGTCATTGTGTACCCTTCAGCGTGTCGACATGCTAACTATTGAAGAACGTAAACGTACGTTTTTAGTTGAATGGGTGTTTCGAGCTGGAAATAAATACACAGATACTGTGAAGCAGAAGTTCAGTGAAATTTTTCCAAATACTGTTGTTCTACATCGTCAAATACTATTCTTCCACATCGTGACACTGTGCAGGATTTGATAAGAAAATTTAGAAACACAGGCTCAGTGGACGACGCAGCAAGAAGCGGTAGGCCTACTGTTCTTTCAGACGAAACACTCTCCAGTATTTCTGATAAACTGTAAGCAAGCCCATCAAAGTCCTTACGCAAATTATCACAGGAAAAGAAAATCAGCCTAGGAAGTGCTCACATGGCAGTAAAAAAGAAATTAAATTTTATGTATTGAAAATGAAGGCCGACACTTACAACACCTCTTAAAAAGTTTTGTTAAGTCTAATATATTCTTTTGTAGTCTTATACCATCTTTTAAATAGTTATTTTGCAATAAAATACTTACTGCGGAGAGACTTTTTGAATACCCTGTGTATTCTCATGATTATCAACATTATTATCTAATGTTTCAACCAATATATTTGATGCATTGGATTGAGTGAAATACTTTATATTATAGGAAAAGCTAAAAAGAATGGATGGTAAAGTTAAGCAGAGAAGTCTTCTTCATAACAGAAAGAATGCTGTCTTGTGGTCAAGTTGCTCTAACTTTCCGAGCTTCTTCTTCGGCGTTATTCTCTGCAAATATCATTTCGGTGAGTTGATTTATACGAAAACCAATGATGTGAAATTTTTATGGCTGTTTTCTTTCCTGACACAACAGGCAATGACCTGCAATTTATGCTTCTAAATTTGATATGATTGCTGTTAAAAGTACTTCTGTCACTGCTATGGATGTTGCTTGATTGTATGTGGAAAGTGTTTCAGGTACGGAATTTTATTCCTGTTACTAAGTTCTAACAGACTTTTCTTATTTAAAATAATTGTTGTAATGGGGTAGACATCCAGGGCATATTATTTGTTTGCTACGTTACTTATCGGTAGGAATATCTATAGGCATAATCCTGTTGTCGTGATGTTTGTCTTAGATTTATAAGAAAAGAAGTTTGTCATTCTACAGCTACTATGACTTGCTGCTTGCTTTACTGCACCCACATACATGCACACTCACATACATACATGCATACACATTCATATGGTCCGTATATATGTACATACATACATAATAACATACATACATACACGCAGACACATACACATGCACGCATCTTCAGGAACGTAGTAGTTATACTCTACCTACACCGCGACTAGTCACCTGTAAAACTTATAGAACTCTAAATATTAAATATTGGTTTCAAATTTTGGCACAAGACCAGTAAATCTGGGGAGAGTGGGTAAGTTAATTACATCGACTCCACTGCTTAGCTGATGCTTATTTTATCGACTCTGAAAGGATGAAAGGCAAAGTTGGTCTTGGTAGAATTTGAACTCAGAGCATAAAGACGAACGAAATGCAGCTAAGTACTTTACCCGGTGTGCTAACGATTCTGCCAGCTCGAGGCAAAGAATAAACCCTTTTCATCTCGTTATAAAAAGTTAATTTAATGCGTGGAATTCAATGTGTATTTGCTGTACCTTTCACTCTGAATGTAAATATTGGTTCCAATGTTATTTAGCATACAAGGCGTGCTTGCTGACCAAGTATATAATCAATGCAGAGTTCTATTATGATGTCAATATATTAAGTATATCATTATAGTAATGATTTCTGCTTTTATTTTCCCAGTATCAAAGTAGAGTGAGCTAGTATATAGTAATATATTACTCCTTGTCAGTGTATAAAATAGCAACAATGAAAAATGTGTATAACTCTGTATATATGAAAGAAAACTTAAAATGTACAACTATATGTACTGGTAATGTATATAGTCGTATTCATGTTTATTTACATGAACGCATCGTTACAACCCACACAATTACATTTTATAATTCGTACATATGTATATACGCACGCGACACACACATACACACACACACACACACACATACTCACACTCACACTCTCTCTGTCTCTTTCAGTCTATCTGTCTCTCTTTCTTTCTCCTTCCCTCTCACCCACACAAACATATGATAGACCGACACATCAAAAACAATGTACAAGCAGTGAGTTAAACTAAAATATGTTACAGAATAATCTTCACTAAGAATTTATTTTTGGTGCCTTTACTTTCTGAGTTCAAATTCGGCCGAGGTCGACTTTCTTTCATCCTTTCGGGGTCGATAAAATAAGTACCAGTGGATGATTGGGGTCGATGTAATCGATTTATCCTCGCCTGGGGTCAAAATTTACCCTGGCCTTGTGTCAAAATTTGAAATCAATGTTTAGTTAGAGTTGTCTTCCTTGATTTTAATGAATTTGTTTTGCAGATTTATGATTTATTGTAATATATTCATAACGATTAGATATCGTAGCTTTATGGTTGGTTTTTATACATGTAGAACTTAATTGAGTTTTGTGAAAAATTATTTTCTGTTTTTTTTTTTTTTCGTTTTCTTGTATCTTTTTTTTATTACCTTCATGCTGGAATGCATCTTTAAATTTGTCATCAATCTCTCTCAATCAGTGTTGCCTCAGAATTTACGCGGATTAGTTGGATGGTTCTTGGTTAACTTTCAGATTTAGTCATCTTTTCATTTACAGTAGCAATTAGTGTTGAAGTTGAGAAGAGTAATTTGATATGAGTTGAGTGAAAGGTGTGACCAAGAAATTGGGGTTGTGTCCATGGCCTTTGCAAGTGAGATCGATGCTGAGAACGTTGTTGTTGAGCAGTTTCAAGTCGACAGTTACAGGAAGAAAAATGTGTATGGATAGAATTCCAGAATGCTGATGTTCGGAGGATAAAACACAAGCGTTTTGTTTAGTGAGAAGTCTCTGGACGTGGAGGTGGGGGAGCATAATATGAGTGATGAGATAAGATTGGTGTGTGATTTATGAGTGCCTGCATAGAGATGGTCTGAGACCAGCAAGACTATTGGAGTGGTAGAAAAGCTAAACATTGGAGAAAAACAGTGCGTTTGTGGTCGGAGTGTTTCTGATTGGCCTTTCTTTGGATGCTGTGTAGGTTGTCTGTATGCGTAGCATCGCAGATGTGGGATCAAAATAAAACTATGTAGGAGAAGGCATGTGTTTGCAATGCAATTTTGCTGTAACGAGCAAGTGCTTTCAGAAAAAAATCGCTAGTAACGGTGAGGTCAAGCACATTTGTATGTACATGTTTGCAAGTGAAGAGATTCGACATATTCTTTGATTTGTGTAGTGATTGTGCTTTTATTGTTTAAAGCAGTAGTTTCTCAACCGGGATCCATATGACCCCTGGGGTCCATATAAGATTTTTGAGGGTCCACATAAGCAAAATAGAGTAGGATGTTAAGGTTCCATGAAAACATTTTGCTTTAGATGTATATATTGCAAGAAACAACTAAATTTCTTTCTCTAGCATTATTGTGTGAAAAACAAAATAGGAATTTTAGGAGAAGCATCTATAAAATTAGTTTTTAAACATCGAATGGCTAAGGGGGTCCACCAGAGTATAAAATAGTAATCAAAGGAGTCCATAGGTAAAAAGTGGCTGAAAAACTGGTTCAAAGGGATAAAATTGATATTACCCTCCCCAAGAGGTTACCGCGGTATTTTTTTATTGTGTCAACGCAGATTTGGTTGAGACGTTTAAGTTACACGTGGACGATGAGTGGGCGTAGAGGAATAGAGAAGGATAACAGAGAGGGATAATCTGCATAAGGACAGGTGTTATTAAAGGTAACGGTCAGGAAGTCTTTGATGTGAAAAAATATATTTTCCCATGCTAGTAAAACTGTTTTCTGTTTTAGAGACTATTAAGTTTCCTTACATCTTTGTATTTTATTTGGTCTGCAAGTGAAGTTTATACGTTATTGATAGTTGAGTAAATTCTATATACGCATGTAGGCACTGGCGTGGTTGTGTTGTAAGAAGTTTGCTTCTCAGCCACATGGTTCCGCGTTCACTTCCTCTGTCTGGCACCTTGGGCAAATGTCGAGCCAACCAAAAGCCTAGTGAGTGGATTTGGTAGACGGAAACTGAAAGAAGCCCGTTATGTTGTGCTTACCAACCACATGGTTCCGGGTTCAGTCCCACTGCATGGCATCTTGGGCAAGTGTCTTCTACTATAGCCATTTTGACGCTGCTCACGGACCATATCTGCTACATGCTTGTCTAGAATCGGCCAGTGTGCAGTGCCTCTTATTGCACATTTTGTCCTGGGTATACTCCTGAATAAGTTTTCCTTTAATGTTCATATTCTTACCATCTTCTCGGTTACGCCATATTCTCTCGCAGCAGCGTAGTTGTGTTGCTTGGCATATGCTACCACTTTCAGCTTAAAACCAGCTTCATATTTCTTTCGTTTATCACTTGGAGCCATGAGGGGCTTTTACAGTTGCTGGAAATTAATGTTCACCCAGTGAGACTACTGTTTGCTTATGAAAGAGTGACAACTTGAGCCTTTGTAAGAAACCCTGTCTGTAAATGTTTAGAAGTAACCGGTAACTCTAAGGTTTATTGTGATTGGTCTGACTGACACGAACTGGCCAATCACAGAAGGTGCTAATCTGCTGTAACAGCTAGTTTAGTTACCGTAAACTACACTTGTCCCGAAAGCTTTCGGCTGACTGAGCGTTGTATGAGACAGCACTCTAACGGGACCATGTAAGCAGTACGGACCCTGGGACCCGGCTGTACGGGCTGATTGTTTACCTTTTCTGTTTATCAGCTGTTGCAAATGGCAACTGCTGTCTGTCCGTTATGTCTGTTGTGCTCTTATTTAAATATAATCTTACTTTTAATTCAGCTTCCCAAACATACGTGTAAGTATCAGTACAAAATACTGAGTTTTTGAACCATAAGATTTATGTCAGTGTTCTACGGTGTTCTCCATCGATATGTGCTAGTATCAGTAGAGAATATTACGCTGTAGAAACATAGGATCTATGCGGGTGCTTTACACTGTTCCCCATTGACATTGGTGGTACTCTAAACCACTGGAAGTTAATGCTCAGATTGTATACGGAGTATATAATAAGACCCCTAGGTTAGGGGTGATTTTTAAAAAAGTTCTTATTCCGTCCTGTACGCCGTTATATATATACGTGTGTGTATGTGTGTGTGTGTGTGTGTGCGTGTATATATAGTGATTAGGATGTTCGGTTCGTGATCGAAAGCTTCCTGTACCGAGTGACGCGTTGTGCCCTTGAGCAAAACACTTCATTTCATGTTGCTCCAGTCCACTCAGATGGTAAAACTAAGTAATTCTGCGACGGGCGGCATCCTATCCAGAGAATAATATATACGCCAGAGAAACCAGGAAACTGGCCCTATGCTTCTTACAGAGTGATGTGGACTAACTATACATGCATACATGCATACATGCATACATACAAACATTGTCCGAGTTATTTATTAACTAGGAGAAAATAAATACATATAATATAATATAATATATGTATATATATATATATATATATATATATATATATATATATATATATATATATATATATATCTACGTGTGTGTATGTGTGTCTATGTATGTATGTATGTATGTATATATGCATGAAAGCATATGCACGGTTCAGTTTGTGAGAGCCCGTCAATGTACTTTCTGTTCAACGTCCATGTTAGTGGATTACTGAATGCAAAGAAATACTTTTCAAGAAACTTTTAATTTCCTGCAGTTGTTGTGCTACATGCACACACACACACACACACACACACACACACACACACACACACACACACACACACACACACACACACACACACAAAAAAAATATACATGGAGTTGTGTGCTGTAGTTAAAGAGAATAACTGAGGATGAAGTAAGGTTTAAAGGGAATTTATTTCTTTTGTCCTCAGGCCAGAACATCTAATTTTTTTCCCTCTTGTTTCATCCCTTCAGTTCGTTGATTAGGATTAAATCCATTTTCTAACTACAGCAAAACCGCAACATAGAGAAGCGTATGTTTGCTCTATACTCTCTCTCTTTTCTTCTGATAAGAGAAATACCGTCATACTTTCCGCTCAATAAATAGATGAATAAAAAAAATAAAAAAAAAGTTGGTTAGTTCAGAATAAAATTCATCCGCTGCAAATTTCCGTTTACGATTGTCAATAAATGGGTTCAATCCTGAAGAAATCACCAAAGTGTAGAAAGAAAATGGAAAAGAAATTTAGAAAGGAAGACAGCTCGCTCCAACCAATCTCCCGCTTATTCTATTCTAAAATTCTGCGGCAATAGTTTAAACTACAGCCTCCCTCCCATTCTCTTTGTTTCTATCTCTTGTTGTCTATGTGTGTGTGTGTGTGTGACCAACTATCTATGTACATCTACATGTATTGGATCTGTTTTCATACGTATATGTACATATGTATGTGTCTGTGTGAGTATGCGTGTGTGTGTTTGTATGTGTATGTACATCTATGTATCTCTCTCTCTCTCTCTCTCTATATATATATATATATATATATATATATATATATATATAAACGACAAAGCTCATTGGAAATCAATCAAGAATGAGATCGTCAAGCTGGAATGGTCTCTACGCAAGACAGACGCGACACTGACGCTGCTTATGACAATAGTGGAAGTTATATGCATTATGTATAGCTCAGAGACAGAAACCAAAGTTCACAAAAATGTCATTGACAGACACAGGAAAATTCCCATGAGACCAACAATGTTCTGAATTAGATGAAATGGAAAAACCACTGACAGTAGAAAACTTTACATACAGATGTCAAGTAAAATTTTAATAGTGAACAGAAAAAAAAAAAAAGGAACAAAACGCTCTCACGAAAACCAAAACCGCGGAAAATATGAAAACCAATCTGAAGTGTTCCAGAGGTTTGTACCCCACCATCCAGCTCCTTAAAAAGCTTACAACCTTGACATCCTTAGTACGTTATAATCGGGGTTTAGTGATGCAAGCGTATAAATTTCCTTACTGAAGAGATTCAAATGATAAAGGAGATACAGAAGGTAAAAATTCAGCTGCCTTCTCACATTCATATGCTTGTTGGTATACCATAGAATAGTTTACCAGGCTTATGATATATGTGCGCAAATATAGGAGGAATTAAGATAAATGCAAGTTTATATTATTATAATATAAACTTGCGTTTATCTTAATTTCTACTTCACTCGTGTTTTTCATAACTAGTAATGTGTGTTAGCGTAGGAATTACTTCACCGCTTTACTAGAATCAGACTAGATTATGAGGAACCACGTAGAGCTCTCAACATAACAATTTCAGTCGTACATATATTTGTACAGACAGAATATGCTGTGTATGTATTTATGCACACACACACACGCGCGTACATACACACACGCGCGCACACACATACACACACGCTCTCTCTCTCTCTCTCTCTCTCTCTCTCTCTCTCTCTCTCTCTCCCTCTCTCCCTCTCTCTCTCTCTCTCTCTCTCTCTCCCTCTCTCTCTCTCTCACACACACACACACAAATGTATATATATATATATATATATATAAATATAAATTAATCTATCTATCTATCTATCTATCTATCTATCTATCTATTTATATATATATATATCTCTCTCTCTCTCTCTATGTATATATATATATACATACATACATATATATATATATATATATATATATATATATGTTGTTGTACTTGCTGATGGTCATATTGCCAGTTTAGCCAATAAAAACACACGCACTGTATATTTGGTGTTAATTTGCTTCAGCTTTATATTACATTAATCTTAATCTTATTTCGGCCAGAGTTCTTTCGTCACACTTCTGTGACCTCATCAGTGGTCCTTTGTTTCCTTCTTTCCTATGTGTGTCTCACATATATATATATATATATATATATATATATATATATATTAGAAGGTTTGGAGGTGATGTACAGGTATTATATATTAGAAAAAATAATAAGGTACTCAGAGATCTGGATGGTTGTACATTTACAGATTTTTATTAATACGTCACATGTTTTTATAAATCATATATATTAGCCCTTGCATCTACTCTAATAGATTCTTCAGATTTAATTTTTTTGAAGGTATTCGTCTCTTTTTATAGTATTATTGAGTGTGTAGGGGTGGAGAGAGAGGGGGAGAAAAAAGGTAATGTGGGGTGTATAGGATAGTAAAAGCGGGTGAAGAATGGGGAGAAAGTGAGAGAGAGTGTGTGTTTGTCTTTGTGTGTGTGTGTGTGTGCCTGTGTATCTGAAAGGAGTGTCAATGGAAAAGAGAAGGAAAGAAAGAAGGCAGAAAGAAAGAAGAAAAAATGTGTTTACATCTATACAGATGGTCAGTTCTCTCAATAGAAGATGACAAGATGGTTAATGAAAGTTATTTTTCAAAAAATTGTCTGGACTTATTATCATCATCATCCTTTTCCGATGCTTGATTCCCGTGCTGGTATGGGTTGGAAAACCTGGATGCAAGAATGTTTCTATTTATGTATATACACATATATGTATAGCACTGTGTGCGTGTGTGTGTGTGTGTGTGTGTGTGTATGTGTGTGTGTGTGTGTGTGTGTGTGTGTGTGTGTGTGTGTGTTTAATACAAGATTACAGTTTACTTTACAAAATTGGTCCCTCATCCAGTACAAATCATTACAGAAATAGTGATATTTCACCAGTCACAGCTATATATATATATTTTTCAAGAAGAATGAAGAGAAGGAACAATTCTTTACAAAAATGAAGATATTAGGATGGGTAATAATGTACAAGGGAAAGTGTCTTGTGAAGGAGCTCAATGAAACAGATATGCATACAATTTCTTGTACATTATGAGGACATTATTACACATGTTTCTAAGTGTTTACTCAGTGGAATCTTTCACAGTTCCTCCTGTTGGACATGTCGGTGAATTCTGGCTCGTTGTCATAAAGATTTTCCAGTTTCACCTATATAATTCTCCTTGCATGTGGAACAGGTTATGCAGTATATTACGTTCCGCGTCTTGCAATTCATGTCTGCATTTACTTTGAATGTGTGTCCTCTCTTAAATTTTATTTGTTTGTTTCCATCTATATATTTGTAGATGTGGTTGCTGCAGATCCCACATCTACCATCTCCACACTCTTTTACAAAGAATTCGGTTTCATTCTCTGATGAGAATTTTGCTCTTGTCAGTTCTTTTTTTTCAGGTTTTTTTCTTGGCGCTTACTGTTTTTTATGCAATATTTGCTTAATAGGTTTCCCATTTTGGGGGTTTGTAGGACTATTGGTAAGTTTGAATGTACAATTTGAAACATGTTGTTAACTCCATGGTTGTGTGTGTTTATGAAAGGAATGATGTTTTCTTTGTTTTTCTTTATTGGAGTTCTGAGTTGTCTGATGTCCAGTTTCATTGCTCTTGAGATTCCGTTTTTTTATTAATTTGAGTGGGTATTTCTGTTCTAGTAGGAAGTTTTAAAGTTCATTTAGTCTTATTTGGCATGTTTGGGAGTCGGCCACTACTTTTTGAAAAATAACTTTTATTATTCCTCATCAAAACAGATGCGACTCCAGGTCATCAGTATGACTCGGGCTCATTACAGATTTCGCAGAAGATGATACATGCCAGCGAAATATGTATTAAGACGTGCGCACTCACAGGCGAAACTAAGAGTAGCATGCGAAAAAGAATAAGAATACATGACGGAGAGCCTAATGTGAGATTTGTTTGATACTCTGAATCCCCATCATACAACTACTACTACTACTACTACTACTACTACTACTACTACTACTACTACTACTGCTGCTGCTGCTTCTGCTGCTGCTGCTACTACTACTACTACTACTACTACTACTACTGCTACTACTACTACTACTAAATGTGCATGTGTATATACATATACATACATACATACATCCATCCACACACACACACACACACACACACACACACACACACACACACACACACACACATATATATTAATTTATGAATTAGAAGTACCGCACATAGCCAATGTATGCGTATTGCTTGTTCGCCGGAACGCTGCAGTTAGCGCATCGGGGATGACTCTCACAAAGCACTGGGTATTAAACGACCTGAAAGTCATAGACAGGCGAGACAACTCGCCCCTAATCCAATTTAGGAGTGATGGATATCGATATTTCGCTATTTTTGTTGCTGAATCGAACCCAGGATTAACTGAATCGCCAGGCTATGGCTATATGCAAATGATGTATAAAAACAAACTATTTGCTGGTATGCGACGTCGATGAATACGCACGAGTGATTTCAATTATGAATTAAAAGCAGCGCTAGTGTTGTAAACATTATTGACTTCACATACTCAATATATGTGTCTTACTTGTTCGGTGGTATGACTCCTTGAATGCGTTGGGTGTTAAAACACACTGAAAGTCACAGACGGACGAGACAACTCGCCCCTACCCCCATTCAAGAGTAATGTATAACGATATTTGTATGTAAAACGGGAGCCATAAACCCTACAATTAGTTATCCTTGTGATGACACTATGTCCAAATTTAGATATAATTGCCATTCCTTTATTCATATATATATAAAAAAACAATTGGATAAATTTAAGCTGGCAATTTTGAGAGTCAAAACGAACTTATTAAACTATATAATACCCCGATGCTGATCAACCAGTATTTAATTTTAAAATCTCTGATGTCAGGTTATATATGTACATATATCTTCGAGCATTCTTTTTTAAAATTGATAATGGATCTTACCTATAACTGTATTACATATTGAATCATAGAAGTACGTAACGCATACCTGTCTTACTCTGACCATTCCCTCATTATTGACAAACTGGAATATATTAATATCCTCGACTGGGGATATTTCTTCATTTTTACATCTCTCTGATTTCTTCCTCTGATGAGAGCATACTTAGCCTATGAAATCCTTACTCAATATTATGATCCACATACTTCTAGAAACAGCTGTGAGAGACACAATATTTTAAAAGTGGGTGTATGGTAAGAAACTTGCTTCCCAACCACATAGTTCCAGATTCAATCCCACTGCGTGGCACCTTGGGCAACTGTCTTCTGCTAAAGCCTCGGGCCGACCAAAGCTATGTGAGAAGATTTGGTAGACGGAAACTGAAAGAAGCCCATCGTATATATATATGTGTGTGTGTGTGTGTGTGTGTGTGTGTGTGTGTGCGCGTGTGTGTGTATATGTGTATGTTTGTGAGTCTGTATTTTCCCCCCTCACTATTGCTTGACAACCTATGTTGGTGTGCTTCCGTCTCCATAACTTAGCGGTTCGGCAAAAGAGCTGATAAAATAAGTACTAGGCTAACAAAGAATAAGTTCAGGGGTTGATTTGTTCTACTAAAGGCGGTGCTCTAGCATGGCCGCAGTCAAATGACTGAAACAAGTAAAAGAATAAAAGAATTATATATATATATATATATATATATATATATATATATATAGCGTGAGAGAGTTAGGGGTTGGGGGTTCAACCCACTAAGGGGTAGTATCTATCCAGTATACTGTTGGGAGGGTACCCAATTATTGCTACACTAGTGCTATCCTAGGTGCAATCAATGGGAGCGGGTAAAAGTGGAGGTTTTACCCACAATTTGTGTAACAATTAGAAAATGGAGGATAATATGCTGAACCCAACTACTCGCAGACGGTGTATCCCGTTGAATTCATTAGTTTAATTCATAGCAAAAGTGACAAAAAAAGGAAGAAAAGAAAAAGAAAGAAAGAACCAAAGCACAGGTGTCCATGGCAGACTATGTTATTTTGCCAACATGGTTTACATATAGAGGTACAAAGTACATAAGGAATTAGAGGATGAGCAGACGTTTAATCTTACAGCTGTTTCGGCCTAGTTTTAGCAAGCCCCATTCTATCCGAATATTCCTTTCCGGAGTGATTATCGGATGACGTTTTGAAATGGGGTTACATGCCCGAACCTCTAGGCCTCTTCAGATATTCACAAAGGGTTACATACAAATGTAGAGCAAGAGGTAAAAACAGAGGTGTGGTAGAGACCAGAAGAAAAACAACAGCAAAAATAAGATAGAAATAAAAATAAAAAATAAAATTGAAATCAAAATATAAATAAAAATAAAAATAAAAATAAAAATAAGGGTACAGCAGGAAAAAAAAAATAATAATAAAGAATACATAAATGAAGGTATAGCATGTGGGACATGCAAAAATATAAAAAAGATATATGTCAAAAAAACCCTTAAAAATACAAGGCACTCAAAAAGCCTACAAACACTATAGATAGGTCGCTATAGGCACTCCAATGCACATCTATATGTGTGGGTTCGTGTGCACAGCCTTACTCGGATGTCCCCTTACTCTCATGTGTGCATATACAAGTTTTTATAAGCAAACATTCCACCACATACGTTGTTTGTGGTATCAGCTCTATTAGCCGTATCTAGAAAGCTGTAAGTGTTTTTTAGAAAGGAAGTTTTGTTGAGTGTGTGTGTGTCATTTCTGTATATATTGGAAGGTTCTATGTAGAAGATCATTTTATACAAGTTATTAATGTTCTAGTAGCAATAACAGTGATGGTGACGATGATGGTGACAACAACAACAACAACAACAACAATAATATGCCAAACTTTCAAACTTAGCGGTGTAAGATATCCTGTTGCCTCTTCCAACGGCTCTACCATTCTGCTGCTAATGGGGGAGGGTTAATTACTACCGTTAACTTCCTCCTTCCAATTGGGCAACTATTGTTTTAAACTGCCTACGCTTAGCTACGGTTGGATAGCCACTGGCCGGTCAAGATGCTAGCCTGCCTGTGCCCCCCCCCCCACACGCGCGAGCTATGTATATCCCCCCGTACTCACGCTCATGCGTGCGTGTATGTAAATACATATGTATGCGCGCAGCCACACATCTCTTAGTTCTATAGCCACAACAGTAACAATGAGGATAAATACATTCTCATCTATACATATCCAGATATACATCCTTATACGCATTATGTCCCCTCACATATACCCATACTTATTCATACATACACAACTGTGTGGCCAACTATCATTACATCCGTATGTACACAACTACATACCTACCTACATACTCACCTATACATATACACATACATAAATACACACACACACACACAAATAGATGTACACACACGCACACATACTTATACATGCATACACACACACATATACCTATACCCACACATATACATACACATATACATATACATACATCCATATAGATATCCACATCCACATACGCACATGCACGTACATACATCCACGCATATATATATATATGTGTATATATATATAAATTAATAGTTATCGCCAAGCCAACATGGCAGTCCCAAAATTAGGACGAAAGCTGCCGTGAATTAGCTCCAAGAAGCCATCGCCTCTAGCTAGCTATGTGACACACGAAACCTGTGTCCTTTATAACCTTCGAACAGGGGAGGTCAGCAGTGTCCCCCTGCTGGTTTGGCATCTGCAGACTAGTTTCAGGGTGTTGCCCCCTGTTCGAAGGTTATAAAGGACACAGGTTTCGTGTGTCACATAGCTAGCTAGAGGCGATGGCTTCTTGGAGCTAATTCACGGCAGCTTTCGTCCTAACTTTGGGACTGCCATGTTGGCTTGGCGATAACTATTAATTTCCAGTACCGCTGCCGTAGTCTCCTTTAGAGAGACTTAGAAATATTAATAACTCCATTTCTGAAAACCAGTGGATAGATTCCACTGAAATTAGATAAATAACCTTCGAGCAGATAGTCAGCAGCGCCGCCTGGCTAGGGCTTGGCTGCTCTGCATTGACAAGGGGCAACACCCTGAAACTAGTCTGCAGATGCCAAACCAGCAGGGGGACACTGCTGACCTCCCCTGTTCGAAGGTTATAAAGGACACAGGTTTCGTGTGTCACATAGCTAGCTAGAGGCGATGGCTTCTTGGAGCTAATTCACGGCAGCTTTCGTCCTAACTTTGGGACTGCCATGTTGGCTTGGCGATAACTATTAATTTCCAGTACCGCTGCCGTAGTCTCCTTTAGAGAGACTTAGAAATATTAATAACTCTATTTATATATATATATATATATATATATATATATGTATTACCTTCCCACTCCACCCCATCCAATTCCTTACACCCACCACCCACCCCTACCCACATACTCCATCCTACCCACAGACCCCTACCTCTACCCCACACTCCACCCATGCCTTCTCCACCTCCCAACACCCTCACATCACACCACACCAATACCCTCGCATCACACCACGCACACCACACCAATACCCTCGCATCACACCACGCACACACTACAACTGACCAACTACTTTCTCCCTTTCTCCCTTCCCCCATTTTCACACTACATACGTCAAGATCACCAGCATTCTACCTCCCACACACAGCCCCTCGTTCCCGATCACCGTTTGTTATCTCCCCCTTTCTTAGCTCTCCTGAAATAAGAATTTCTAATTTCCGGTCAGTCATTGTTATGATCGGCCATTATTATGATTGACCGTTGACTGAACACTATTCAATTTTTTTTCTCCGTGTTTTTTCTCCTTGTCTCCGTATTCTTTCTGTTGAAGAGCGTAGCTCGAAACGTCAAAGACTTTCCGTATTCCCGAGCGTCATACTAATATATACGTTTGTTATTTACACCACCTGTCCTCGTCTGTTGTTATTTTTTGTATATTCTCCCATATATATATATATATATATATATATATATAATTGCCAACCAAGTGTGGCGCCTTATACGGGACAGTGCTACTGACGTTTAAAGACCCAGGAAAACATCTCTTTTTTATGCTGGTTAACGACACAGATTCTGTGTCCGATTAGTATTTGCGAGGGGAGGTCAACGCACTTATAAAAAACACGTACCTGTTATAAGTAACTCGTCGGACTCAAATGGCTGAAGGCGCATAACCTCATTACTGCTTTGTTTTAGAGTGTGCTTCTTTTTCGGATATATGAACTGCTGGTAATATACACGCATACATACATACACACACACATACACACACACATACAAACATACATACAAACATACATACAAAAATACATACATACATACATACATACACACATGAATGCATACATGTATGTATGTATGTATGTATGTATGTATGTATGTATCGAGTCATTAAGCATGAAATGTACGATTTTCTTATGCATCAAATTTGGCAGTCGTTAACTCTAATGTTTTATCCTGGCAATTCTTTGTTTTACAACATAGAAGAGTTACATCATCACTTTTCAAACTGCAATTCATGGTGTGGGATTATATTGTGAGTTTTCTCTTGTAAATCAGTTTTTGTGAACCCATGGAGACATCAAAACTTCATGTTGTTTATGAGTTCCGTCGTTGAACCCATGCACTCCAGACAGCTTGAAACATCAATGAGGTGTTTGGTGAAGATATGGCGAATGAGCGCACTGTACGTCGAAGATTTGAGAAGTTCCGGTCTGGTGACTTTACTCTTGAAAATCAGTCCCGTGATAGACCTGAGGCCAAGAAAGATAACGATGAGCTGGAGACTGTAGTGGAAACGGATACATTTCAAACTAAGCTTGAATTAGCATCAAAGTTTCATGGTTCGGTTCCAACTGTATTGAACCAGCTGAAACAAATCGGAAAGTTAAAGAAGCTGGACAAGTGAGTGCCACAGAACGAGCATTAAATGACACGAGTGCCACAGAACGAGCATCAAACGAGCATCAAATGACGTCTTCTTGAAACTTGCAGTTCCTTGCTGTCACGGCATAAAAGCGAACCATTTTTGCGTCGTATTGTTACGTGTGATGAAAAATAGATTCTTTTCAACAATAGCAAGCGTTCTGCACGGTGGTTGGATAGAGATGAAGTGCCAAAACACAATCCAAAAAGGAATATTCACCAAAAAAAAATGGTATTTGTTTGGCTGTCCAGCGCTGGTGTCATCCACTACAGTTTCATGAGAGCTGGTAAATCAATTACAGTGGATGTATATATCAACCAATTGGTTGAAATTATGAGTGAACATGCAATTCAACAACTGAGATTGGTCAACAGAGACAGGCCAATTCTCTTGCAAGATAATGCTCGACCACATGTTGCACAAAGAACGCTACTCAAGTTATAGGAACTGAACTTGGAAGTACTCTGTCATCCACCATATTCTCCAGAACTTGCATCAACTGACTATCACGTTTTCCAGGCATTAGACAACTTTTTACAAAGAAAAAATTTCAAATCTGAAGGTGCGAAAACTGCCTTTCGTGATTTCATCACCTTTTGCTCTCCAGAATTCTTCGCTGCCGGCATAAATAAGCTATCGATAAAATGGCAAAATTGTGTTGATAATTCAGGTACTTACTTTGAGTTTTGTTCAGATAAAGTAGAATAAACTTTCAGTACAAAATCAGACATTTCATACTTAATGACCTGATATGTATGTATGAACATGCATGAACATGTATGTATGTATGTATGTATGTATGTATGTATGTATGTATGTATGTATGTAGGTATGTATGTATGTATGTATGTATTACAAGAAACCCTATCAAATATGAAGCATTTTAAAGAATATACTGCTAGCCTAACCTCATTTTTGACGCATACAAAATAAAAATTATTTAACGAAAAGAAAAAGATTATAAAATTGTTCACAATCTGCGTAAGAGTAGTTTAAAAATTTTTTTTTTTTTTAGAAAGGACCACACTGTCAAAAGATCACATATTTCCAGTTGTGAAAGAGTTATCATTCAAAATGACGTCCTTACAAATGTCATGAGCTTTATAAACATCATGAGTGATGTTTATAGAGACCGGAAATGTCAACTATTAACATTGTTAGATTTTTTTCAAACTCTAACTGCGCGCGCGCATGATTATGGCTTTGCAAAGATAACAACGGAATTGAACAATTTTTATTCTTATATTGTAGAATTCTCTCTTCCTCTTCTCTCTCTCTCTCTCTCTCTCTCTCTCTCTCTCTCTCTTTTTTCTCTCTGTTTTATTTTTTTCTTCTCTTCTCTCTTTCTCCATGTACTGTTCTTTTCTTGAATCCTTTGACTCCACATAATCCTTTATAGGTCAATATGTACCACCTGAATATATTGAAAATCATGCTTGAATGGATACAGCATTTGTTTCCTGTTTGTAAGAATATTTGAGACAACGTTGCGCAATTCAGTGAACTGTAGTCATTATTCTGTGTGTTTGTGTATATTTGCATGTAGTGTATGTACGTGTGTGCGTACGTGTTAGTGCTCATCATGTGTATGTGTGTGAATCTGTGATTTTATCTGTTTTTGTAATGTTACAAACTACAATCATGTATGTATTGTTGTTTGATGTGTACGTATGCGTGTTTTTGTGTGTCAATCTGTTTGTGCGTATGGATATGTGTAAGCAAGAGAGCGAAATATGTATGTGTGTAATTATAAATGTAAGTGTATATAATTGCATATATGAAGTTTTCAGTACATGAAACGTTTTTTCTTATCAAAGATTGTTTGCATTTTAAATACGAAGTACATACACGTGAATATACATATATATTCCTACTCTAGGCACAAGGCCTTGAAAATTTGCGGGGAAGGGAGCTAGTCGATTTTGTCAACTCCAGTGCATAACTGGTACTTATTTCATCGACCCCGAAAGGATGAAAGCAAAGTCAACCGCGGCAGAATTTGAACTCAGAATGTAGCGGCAGGCGAAATACCGCTAAGCATTTTGCCAGGCATACTAACGATTCTGCCATACGAATAAATAGGTTCAGATGTAACACATAGTCACGAATACACACACACACACACACACACACACACACACACACACACACACACACACACACACACACACACACATAAAATTCTATAAGCACACACACATGTAGGCATATAACGTGTTTAGCATATATATAAGCGACGAGATTACTCTACACCCCCTCGGCAGATTTTCTTGTACAACAGTCATATAACCGACTACTAGTAGTTTCGAAGAATATGTCATGATTATATTAATATATATCGAGGATGGTGGATTAAATCAGATTGCCTTCATCTTCTTACTTCTAATGTATGTTTGTGACTCCCTATTTTATACGAGCGCACGGAGAAGCCATTTCTAGCTAGTGCATCATTATAGCATAGGCCACCCTTGAAATCGTCCACATCGGAAGATAGGTTAGAAACTCGAAAGTACTAACTGCAAGATACCAAGTTATGCTCTATTGGGTTAATTCTTGTGTATGTATAACTGTATAAAACCACTAATGAGAATCTGTCTTGCTAGTTCATGGGGACAGAGTTCCATTTATTTACCAAATTTTGTCTGAACAGTACAGTATGTACTGGACGTGCGTGAAACTTTGAGAGACAACAGTGCAGTGAATGTTTAACAGAATTTAATATCTATACGTGTGTGTGTGTGTATGTGTGTGCGTGCGTGCGCGCGTGCGCGTGTGGCATAGAATTTTATAACATTAAGTATATTCACACACGCATACGCATACACATATGTACATATAAATTTGTGGATAAAATAAGCTACAAAGACTTAATTTGCCGTGAAGTATGAAGACTCAATATTTTGGACACTTGTTTCTGTTCGGAGGGAATGATTATAGAGTCTATATACAACAGATACTAAAAATGAGAAACTGAAGAGCAACGTGGAAAAAAAAGAAGGGAGAGAAAGGACATTGTGAATAGTGGGAAGAGATGTGAGTATGTGGGAAATCAAAGATGAGAGGAGGAAGAGTAGTAACTGATAACAGCGGGAGAAGTTTATAGTGCTACTGTTACAAAGTGAAGGAGCGTGGCTTAGTTGTTAGGGGGATGCACTCACTATCGCAAGATTATGGGTTTTATTCCCGGACTGATTGGTGTGATTTGTTCTTGAGCAAAACACTTCATTTCACGTTGCTCCAGTCCACCCAGCTGTAAATGAGATACCATGCGATGGACTGACGTCCCGCCCGGAGTGTTGTTGTAATTTCGGTCATGGAAACTGAGTAACCGTCCCTTTGCGTTCTAAGACTCGATGCAATAATGCTCAAGGAAGCTTACTTTACTTCTTTTTATAATTTACTTTCACAACTCCTTCATTCAATATAAAACAAATATGAAGCAAAATAACAATCACATGTATACACTCACATGCATACGCACCCTCTAGCTCACACACTCTCGCACATACAGATAACATTGTTCTTTAATTGAGATGAAATGTTTGCAACATATTTGAAAGTGAGATAAAACTGTACTAGGAATCCTTTGTCTGGTGAAGTTCTTTAAACACTTCATGGTATCCTCATTGTGTTATTTAATGGAAGATATTGCCGAAAGAAGAATGGATAAATACAGTTCCTCTCAAACACTACAGCTATTTAGAAAACAACTAGGAGGTTCATCTTGTTATTGTTTTGTTTTCTGCTCCATACTTGTTGGTTCATTGAAACTATTCTTTGAAACATCTCTCTCGCAAATTCTATTTTTACAATCCAGCATATAAAGTACAAAAGATAATACAAAAGTTCGTTTTTTTTTTTAACACTAGAGGCTTGAATGAGCCTAGGGTGAATTAATAGATGCCATTGTCAATATTGTGAGCCAACTAAATAAAAAAATCCCAGTCTTCGTTGACGAAACAGTGTTAAGGATATCACTTTATGTTGTTTTTCTAATATCTCTCCTATATCTTTTCTGATATTTTTGTTTTCACTCTCTACACTTTTTCTCCTCTGTCTCTTATTCATCGTTTTTCCCCACTTTTCTTTCTCTTGCTCTTTAATAACTTCACTTTTCTTTCACAATATTCAGCTGGAGGGTGCCCCACAATATCCTGCACCATTTATCTGAAATACCAGGCTTTGTGGCTATTCGAAGCTAATTAGTACTCTTGTTAAATCCCAAGTCAATCCAAATTGATCATACTTTTCTTCAAAAGCATTCCATCTTGTTTTTAGGTACTGTGTAGCCTAGACTCTAATTACCTAATGTGTTCTTTTCAAGACACTAGGGTCAGTGACGAATCAACAGTCTGAAAGCCTTGAAGTTTGAACTGTAATTAAGGCCTCTTCGCAACCAGGAACAATAGAACAACATCCAACAAGGTTCGAAAGGCCTTACTGAAGGACTTCAGGGTTCGAAGGGTACTGGATGAAGCCCTCGGAAATGTGGCCATGAAGTGAGATTATTTCCACCTCGTGCGAAGTCCGGTTAATCGCTGTTATCTTCTGTAAAGGTATTGGCCTATGGTTAATCACTATAGTTTACCTTTCTGAATTTAACCACTACTCTCAGGTTTTGATTTTAGTTCGCCGTGCTGGGTTATGGCATATGTTAAACTAACTGTTGTAAATAAAATTACTGATACCTTATAATTTTCGAGTTAGAGGGAGAAAAATATGTGTGTGTATGTATAACTATGTATGTAGGTATGAATGTGTGTATATATAAGTGCGTGTGTATCTATATGTATATACATACATACGTACAAATACATATATATATGTGTATGTGTGTGTGTGTTTGTATGTGTGAATGATGTCTTGTAGAAAAGAAATTGCAAAAGCAACATTTAATAAAATCTTTATTTTTAATACGTAGGAATACATATATTACATGAAGCACATTTTGAGCAATACTATTTTTTTTTAGGGGAGGGGGTTCTAGCAACGTAAATTCATATACAAGTTGTCATAAGAAAATTTCCTTGCAATGTCATTTTCCGAAGACTATAGCTGAAGAATGTAAGCGCTCTTCAGTTACAGTAGACCAAAATTTCTTCTTTTAAATGGATGGCTTTGAGAAAGTTTCTTTCTGCTTCACAGTAAGAGATAAGCATTATTAAGCACAGCTCAAGTGCTGTTGTATTATTAGGCAAGATACTCATAAATAAACTTAAGATTTTCTCTGCATTACATTTCAGATGGTGCGTTTTATTCTATTCTGCGATTTTATAAGCTGCAAATATTTTCTGAATTAAAACATTTGTTTACTAAATTGATGGCCATCTTTGTAATACGATTAATATAAGTTTAATATTTTCCTCACCTGCAAGGAACTGGAACCTTTTACATCCTACTCATATGTGTCAATCCCCTTATATAAATCGATTACTAAACAATCATAGAGTTGATTTAGAACTATCTTAAATTTATCAGCTGTTCTCAAAGATGCAATACTCTATATGGAACACACACACACAAGCATACACACACATGCACACACAAGCATACACACACATACTAACTCACACATACATACATACATACATACATACTCTTCCCAGATTACAAGTTCAGGTTTATGCCTGTAATTATTGGGGCACTAGAATATGTAACACTCCGGCTAAGTGCCAATCTTGAGAAATTAGGCTTCTCAAAACCAGAAAGGAGAAAACTGATTCCAAGACTACAGATCGAACCCATCACTGGAACTGTTAAAATTTGTAAAACTTTCCAGAAGTTTATCATTTAAGTATATACGAGCATGTCTAGACATGCAACTATATGCATGAGAATACATACATAAGACAAAACAGACAAATCTGCACATGTACTGATTCCAAATACTGCATATATACATACATGCACAATTACCCTGTTGATGTTGAAATTTCAATGAAGGAGCCATGGGTCTAGGTTAGAAACCGGCTCTTTCTCTATTGGCAAGAATTTTGATATAAAACAGAATAATGACATACATACATACATACATACATGCATACATACATGCATACATACATGCATACATACATGCAAGCATACACACATACATACATACATACATACATACATACATACATACAAAATTTGTCTGTGTTAACTACATCCCAAAGATGGAGCCTTGTATCTTTGTTGGAACCCGGCTCCCTCCTCTGTGGAAGATTTATAATAATTACAAATAGAAGAGACATACATACTCTATATTCCATATAAAAATTTCCTTAAAATCTTGCGTTTGAAGTTTTCCGAATAACTTTAAGTCACATTTTCAAACGAAACTTTTGTTTCTATTTTATTGTTTACATCAAAACAGGGAGCTTGATGATTTTTACTTGTTCTGTTGAAATGTTAAATTAATATTTTCCTGCTTCAACAATATATACTATAAATTCGTTGCGTCTAGTTTACATTCTGGTTTACCTTATGAATCTTCCAAAATATTTTCGGGTTTTCAATTAACTTAACTGTTTCGTAGTCATGCAGATCATATAACTTATTCTTAAGATCTTTAAAGAAAATCTAGATTGTTTGTTCCTCTATATTCACAGAGATCAAGAAAAGAAAACATGGATTTCTTGCAAAATGCCATCATGTTCGACACCTTCATCAGTGTTTTATAATAATATTGTTTAAGACTATTAACAAAAATTATAAAGAAAGCTGAAAGGAAATTCAACAAAATTATAGGCGCAGGCGTGGCTGTGTGGTAGGAAGCTTGCTCCCCAATCACAAGCTTTGAGGTTCAAACCTTCGGCGAGAGTCTTCTACAAAACCTCGATACGACCAAAGCCTTGTGAGTGTACTTTATAGACGGAAACTGAAGGAAGCCCGTCGTGTATACACACACACACACACACACACACACACACACACACACACACACACACATCTATATATATGTGTGTGTGTGTTTGTCCATCACCGTTTGACAACCGGCGTCAGCTTATTTACGTGCCCATAACTAAGCGCTTCTGCAATAAAAGACCGATAGAATAAGTACCAGACTTAAAAATAAGTAACTGCACTAGCTGTAATATTTTACCGTACTGAAACTCCTTAAAGATACTTCTATCTTAAAGACAAAACGTTTCGCTCAGACTGTCGGTAGATTGTCAGACACAGTATTTCGATGTGACTAATATCCCGGACATTCTGAGCTATGCTGAAAATGCTTGTGGGGACATGAATATTTTTATCCAGAGGAAAGGGGTAACGCATCATGTTTTAATATATTGATAATATACATATAATTGCGCAATCATATAAATAAGCATGTTTTATTCCATTGAAACAACTGTCGGAAACAAATAATTTATGAACCTTATGCAAACTTTACGCTTCTCTGATGTTTATTATTCTATACATACGTTGCTCTCAACTATTGTTTCATCTGATTGTGTACATACATGCATGTTTATTCATTCAATATTTATTGAATTAGTATAATATATTGGATTTTAACGACGTGTTATATACATATATACACACATACATATATATATATATACATACATATATATATATATATATATATATATATATATATATATATATATATATATATATATATATATATACATACACACATATATATACACACACATATATATAAATATATATATATAGTCAATTCAAATAGACGAATAATAAAACTAACAGACAATTAGCGGACGTGCATAAGCAATATATTAGACCGATAGAATAAGTACCAGGTTTAAAAATAAGTAACTGCACTGGCTGTAATATTTTGCCGCACAGAAACTCCTTAAAGAGACTTCTATGTTGTAGACAAAGCGCTCAGTAGAAAGAGAGACTTTGACGTTTCGAGTATAGTTCTTCGCCGGAAAGGAGAAAGGCAAAAGTCCAAAGAAGGAAAAGAGATCGCCAACAGTAGATTTGTTGTTACATTGCTGAAGTGGTATCTATATATATAAAACTGAGAATGTGTGTGTGTGTGTGTGTGTCTGTCTGTCTGTCTGTATGTGTGAATCCCTAAAACTCGAGAAGTACCCAACCGATTTCATTCAATTTTACGCATGCAGTATTTAGGGTCCATGGAGTGTCATGTGCCAAAAATGTTTCAACTTCTTGCCTCATGCGGGTCCGGAGCAATATTTTAGACTGGTTCGGTATTACGTGTCAAAAACGAAAAAATAAGATCTATATTGTAATGTGATATAATAGTTTCACTATTATTCTTTCACTTTTAATTCTAATGTGATAGGTCTATAATATTGTTTCACTTTTAATTCTAATGTGATAACACTATGATCATCTTATTTCTATTATATTTGAAATAAATGAATAAATTATATCCTAATCTGAACAACATTACGCATCAGCAACTTTCCGTCTTTATAGACACAACAGCGGAATGGTGTGTCAGTACATGTGTGTTGAATGACATAACGAACGGCTGGCGATAAAACTCTTGACAAAAAACAATGAGGTGACAGGTCCAAGGTATATAAAAATACATATTTACCTTTCAATTACCAGTTAATCATTATCGTAGTAGTTGCAAGCTTGCAATGTATTTAGAGTTACATAGTAATCCTTAAATTAACATTTAATACATGTGCTTAACATATATATATTAATAAATTTATCTATGATAATTATTGTGGTATTTACCGTTAAATTAGCAGTTCGTACATCTGCTTCTATTTGGTTAATTTGCTTATATTTGGTTAATTTACAGTGCATACAAAAATAAAGACGTATAACTGCTTGCAAAAATAGAGATTAATGTATAATTTTTTCTATGTTCATAATTTTTTATTTATAATATTGAAAGAAATATGCCACCAAGGAAAAGACGTAATCTCTCCAGAAACAAGTATAAAGCAAAGAGGATTGTAGAAAGCTGAAGGCGAGAGTCCCAAGACAAAAGGGAGATGAGACTTTCCCAAGATCAGCAAAGGCACGCTGTAGCGTTAATGGTGAATCATTAAAATAACATTTTAATGATTAGACAGAGGTCCAGTAGAATAGCTCTCAGAAACAGAACACGCACATATTCGTTCTCCACAACTCCTGGAGCTATTTTCAGATATGATCCATCCTATTCTTATAAAAATGATAACTCTGTCCAAACTGGCGTGCTAAACTCAAATCGTCGTTTCTGCAAAGCTTTAAGTTTTCCAAATGAAACTAATGGCGTGTGTTGGTCAGGCGGAAAGATAAGTTTGTCAGAACTATCAGCTCCTCCTCAACCTCTTATGGATCTTCTGGAAGACATTTCGATCTAGTCAAAGGATTTTCTGAACAATATTGCACAATACAACTCTGCATTTCAAATGACATCGTTTGGTGCATCTAAGGAGATAGTTGAACATGGATTTATGCCGACGTCCAAAGTTCAAGGCTTAGTCTGTCACCTCATTGGTTCCCTATTGCCCACAAATGAACAACCAAAGTTCCTCCAAATTTACTTTATGAGTGATGTAGGACAACATACCTGAAGGAGGTGTCAAAACTTCAGACGATGGGTCATGTTAGATGCAGCGCCGACCACCACAGGAGATTATATCCACTGACAGCTTTTCGGTGCGTTCATAAATCACATAGCCCACCCCCAATTTTCCATATATATATATATATATATATACAAAATATATATATATATATATATATATATATATATATATATGTATGCATATATAAGAGGGATGACCACTAAGTGGACATCGATAATGCTAGAAGAAGACCACCGATGGTCTGACCACTAAGAAAAGATTGTTCTCAAGAATATTCAGCAAACGCCAGAACGTAAGCGAGCAAGACAAATGAAAAGATACAAAATATAAAGATTAATCACAAACCCGATTTCGTTGTTACCACTTACGTAATTACTTACGTAAATGTCCGCAACTCATCAGTGTGATCCTCATAGCAATATAATTTGCAATACTATACACAAGACGTCTGCATGAGATTGAACATGTATATGGTTTTACCAATTACATTTGGGGTTATATTTCAAAAGTCTTCGTTTTGGCGCGCCAAATACCGGAAATAATTCTGCAGAAAATAATTCTCTGCAGTGAATTTTGCTAGTTAGAGAACATGGTTATTTAGTATGTAATATAATTTTTCTGAATCTTCAGATTTTTCAATATGCTGGGCCACTGGTTTTAAATTGATATTAATCAAATTAATATTCAATTTTTCACCCTTATTATTTATATTTATATATATATATATATATATATATATATATATATATATATATGACGATACTTCAACTAGACAGTCTCAATCAATCTATATAATCCCGATAAATTGCTTTCCAATTCGCCCCCACTTCTTGATTGCAAGGGATTTAAGTAATGGACAAGATAAACGAGATGGAATATAAGACATGTGCACGTCATTGGAATCAAGTAAAAATACACTTGCACCTAAATGACAGTGACTGGAGTCCAATAACAAGCATTGCAAAATGACTGGCAGCTACCTCACCTGCATGTTTGATTTCAGAGCACCATCTCTTACTTTTCCCACAAAAGGATCCCTACAAGTCTGTAGGGATTTGAGTAAAACATATGTACCCACAATTGAATGGCATGAGTTCATCCAGCATTTAATGGGTCTGTTGTTTTTCTTTGTCTCGTAGTGTGTCAAAAAAAAAAAAGAAATCGCATTCCTCACTAAGCTAGCTTGGTACAGTTGTCAGTTTAGTCACTGACGACACGCTCGTGGAACATGTTGTACTGGATTATTATGTTACCGGTAGCACTGAAAAGGTACTTGACATAATGTACATATAAACATACTTATATATACATACACACAGGCACACACACACGCGTACACACACACACATATGTAGGCGCAGGCGTGGCTGTGTGGTGAGAAGCTTGCTTCTCAACCACATGGTTCTGTGTTCAGTCCTACTCCGACCAAATCCTTGCGAGCAGATTTGGTAGATAGAAACTGAAAGACGCCTATCGTACATATATATATATATATATATATATATATATATATATGATGTGTTGTGAATTTCTGGAAAGAAATCCCATAAAACTCAACAATTTTGTTAAAAATGGAGAAGAGATGTTATATATAAGGGAATTTTAATCCATGCAGAAGATCGTTTCGTATAGAGATATAAAGATCATGCAAATTCATGGCTGAATTGAATTGATTAAATTGATTAAATTAATTATATATCACTGGACTCTTCAGTGCAAGAAGTATAAACAAAGTTTTTACAAAGGACTTGAGAAAGGAAATAGAATAGAATCTAGGAGATTCATATTTATTCTTATGAGAAAAAGAGATATGTGAGTTCAGCTTGGTATTAACTACAACCTATGTCTATAACGGTTATTTGAAAATATAATAAAAAGAGGTTTCAGAGACGTTCCCTCTATTTCCTATATCCCAACTCATATACAGAGGGGACATCTATGAAATCTCTTTTACTTTTATTTTCAAATAACCGTTATAGACATTAGTTGTAGTTAATACCTAACTGAACTCACATATCTCTTTTTCTCATAAGAATAAATATGAATCTCCTAGATTCTATTCTATTTCATTTCTCAAGTCCTTTGTAAAAGTTTTGTTTATACTTCTTGCACTGAAGAGTACAGTGATATATAATTAATTTAATTAATTTAATCAATTCAATTCAACCATGAATTTGTATGATTTTTATATCTCTATACGAAACGATCGTCTACATGGATTAAAATTCTCTTTGATATTTTAATATCTTTTCTTCTCCATCTTAAACAAAATTGTTAAGTTTTATGAGATTTCTTTCCATAAATTCACAATACATCATATACAAGTATTATTTTCATATTCGCAAATTTTCGCCTGTAAACTACCAGCAAAATATGAAGAACCAATATTAGAAATCTTTTTTGGAGGCCTCAAAATTAAAGGACGAATCTAATTCAACGTTTTTACACACACACACACACACACACACACACACACACACACACACACACACACACACACACACACACACACACACACGCACGCGCACACACACACACGCACGCACACACTCACAAATATGTATATATTTGTGTCTGTGTTTGTCCTCCCACCGTCGCTTGACAACCGATGTTGGTGTGTTTGTGTCTGTCCCTGTAATGTAGGGGTTCGGCAAAAGCGTCCGATAGAATAAGTACTAGGCTTACAAAGAATAAGTCCTGGGATCGACTTGTTCGACTAAAGGCGGTGCTCACTAAGCTAGCTTGGTACAGTTCTCAGCTTAGTCACCGACGACACGCTCGTGGAACATGTACAGGATTATTATGTCACCGGTAGCATTGAAGGGGTACTTCACATAATGTACATATAAACATGGATATATATATAGCATGGCCGCAGCCAAATGACTGAAACAAGTAAAAGAATAAAAGAATATATATATATTTATACGTAGACACATACACACATATTAATACATAACTATATGTGTGTGTGTGTGTGTGTGTGTGTGTGTGTGTGTGTGTGTGTGAGGTCAATGATATTTCCAGTTCCGAGATGTTTTTTTTTTATATGCCCGTGATTTTGTCAAACTTAGAAGCTTTGACATTTGGTAATCTCCCTATTACTTATCTTTTCTTTCTGGCAATCGACGGATAAAAGAAGCCAAAATGTTGTTTTTCAGAGATCTGTTACTTTCAGTTTATATTTCAGCTTTAGTTCTTGGAAATGAATCTTGGAAAGATGTTTAATGAGTAAGGTTCCTGGCTGTTGAAGTCTTGGGTTGTTAATGTGTTTAGCCCCAGATTTACTCTTACTAAATACATCTAAATGTCAAATTTTAAAACTGTAGCCAACCCGTATCTTTCGTAGGTCCTCCTTATCCAATGCGGCTTTCTTTCCTAAGAGAGCGATCTGTAGTGGAAGTTCGGCTGCTATTTCTAATTGATCGCAAACCACGTAGCAACTCCCTGGTTAGTTTAATGAAATTGCTATTATGACTTATAACGTAGTGTAGCCGTTGTTAGGGCTGCAGAAATTGCTTAGTTATTATTATTAGAGGAGGTATATTTCATTCATCTTCTTTTGGCCTATTAATCCCTATCATTATGGCAACTACTGTGTAATTATAATCTTATTTTCTTGCTACATCTTATAATTTGATAATTTTCTGAATCGCCTTAACTTGCAAGAAGATCGCTGTTTTAAACCGACATATTAATGAAAAGTTTAAGCTAATCAGTTTTCTCAGATGGCGTTGTCAAACTTAGTTTTTGTGTATCTATCTCGTTTTTTTTTGCTATTTATTGTTCGACTCAGCAAATTGGTGCGATATAAGTAATCCCTGAGTCGTATGAATGCTGCTTTTTTTTTTTATCAGTATATGTCAATTTGGTGTACATTCCTCATTATGTTCTTGTGTGTTCAACAAACTGCTTCCATATTGTGTCAACTGTAGCCATATCCTCTTAATACGATTAGTTTCCCCGAAAGAATCAATTCCAAGGGCAGTTATCTTGTACTTGTGAAAGCCTAAGCATAATCATGCTTATGTTTTCCAAGCACATACACTCACACAAATATACACACGCAAAATACACACACAAGTACACACACACGGTCTCTCTCTCTCTCTCTCTCTCTCTCTCTCTCTCTCTCTCTCTTCATCTCTCCAATATTCATATACAAAAATAGTACATTTATGAACCAACGATGAAGGCTCTGTAACATTTCTAGCACTTCTAGAAGGCCCGACCTTCTAGAAATACTAAGAAAATCTATTTCAAATCACAACTGTCGCATGTGGAGCACATATTAGATATTCTAGACCTTGATAAAGGTCGACCTGGGGCTAAACAAGAACGAGAACAAGAACAACAAACATCCAGACGTATAAATATGTAATGTCGTGGGGAAGAATGAGAAATATATTCCGGCTAAATGAACACACAAAACGTTCGGTGATTGGCGTTTGAAATGATGGAATGATCGACTGACGTCTATTTTCTTTGGCATCTTATTAGCGTCAACATTTGGTCCTGTATAGCATTAAGTAGGTTTCAGACAGCTATTTTGTTTTCTATTTCTTTGAGTTTGTTTCAGTTAAAGAACCTTGTGAATAAAATAGGCGACAATCTCATCATCCGCTATTGTTCCTGCAGAAGAGGGGGGAGGGTGTCCACTGAATACAGCTGCAGAGAATTTTAACAAAATATATCACCCAGTTGTAGTCGTTGTTTTAGTTGTAAGAACAGTAGTTGCAATAGCTGTTGTTCTTGATATTATAGTGGTATTAGCGTATTAGTTTTAGTAGTTGTAATTCCTGTTGTTGCGGCTTTTCATATTTTGCTACTGCTGCTACTACTACTACCACTACCAACACCACCACCACCACCACTACCACCACCACCATTATCATCATCATCTTCATTGTTATCATTGTTATTGTTGTTCTTATTATTATCATTTACTTTTAATCTGCATGTTTGTTACAGTCACTTGCCGAGACACACCCAGCGTCCAAGGGTGCGTGAAGGATAAGAGATGTTACATTATGACTGAAAGCTTGGGGAGGACAAGTGGCAGGGGGTGTAGCGAAATATCTTCATATAGTACAACACAGGCAATTAAATTGATAGGGTTTTTTCTCAGGATGTGGGCAGTACTTGTCAGCACAATGTTCTGAATTTCTCTGAGACATGGTTCTCCTGGGATATTATCTAGATGTTTCTGACATACCTTTCTTATCATACCTATGGCACCCACAATAACAGCAACAGTTCTCGATTTAAGATGCCACATCCTTTTTATTTCAATTTCCAGGTCCTTATACTTGCTTAATTTGCCAAATTCCTTTACAGATATATTTTTATTAGTAGGAACATTTACATATATTAGTCTACAAGTATTTTCTTCTCTGTCATTAATGACTACATCTGGTCAATTAGTTTGGATCATTTCTGTCAGGATTGACTGGAAAATCCCAGAGGGTAGTGACATTTTTACCTTCAACGACTGGCTCAGGATGATGTTCATACCAGTAAGCAGGAGTGCTGATTTTGTAGTGTTTACATATTTTCCAATGTAAATACTGTCCTACCCAATCGTGGCGATTTTCGTATTCGTTTGGTATCAGTACAGGACATTCAGAGACGAGATGGTCTATTGTTTCATCAAATTTATCGCAGAATCTGCATTTAGGGTCAGATAATAATAATAATAATAATACTTATTATTATTATTATTGTTGTTGTTGTTGTTGTTGTTGTTATTATTATTATTATTATTATTAATAATAATAATAATAATAATAATAATAATAATAATAACGGTTTTAAATTTTGCCACAACAACAACATGGACGTACACAAAACAAAACTTAATCCGATAACATTGGGGCAATGGAAGGAAAACTTCGCGATACAACTGTGGGAAAAGTTCTGTTAAAGCAAAGGAACTAAAAAAATCGGAAGGATTTTTGTTAAATACAGTGTAGTTTCTTTCTTAAATGCACGATTTCTGAATGTGACATACGCAAGATATCGAAACCAGCACCAGAAATGCTGGGAAAACGCACCAAACACACCAATTACACAGCAAGTACGTAAATTCAATAATTAGCTATACATGCACCTGCCCATACATCCATGTGCACATGCTAATATTTCAAGCTACATAAATAATGCCTACACGAAGCATATGTGCACACACAGAAAATAAAAGAAAAACACGTGTCACGAGCGGCGCCGAACCAAACAAAAACAAAGCGACTTCCCACAAATGAATATAAAAAAGAGCAAATTAGTCACTCAGTTTAAATAATCACTAAACAATTATGCTCGGAAACATAGCTACCAAAATAAATAGAGGCAATTTTCGATCTATCAGCCTACGTTATGACAAATATATCCATTCGAAAAACAAGGAAGTGGTGTCGTTGAAAAGTCAACCCTGAACAAACAGACATGTCTTCTATTGTCACCGTCAATGCTTTAATAAGTCGAGACTCATACCGAATCGGTCATCACCCGGTAGAAAGACCGCGTTACCCAGTGGGGAACCAAACTGGAGTCGAAAAGTCTGCTGCTGGATCAACTCTCAAAGCAACGAACTACTAGGTAGCCAGAACCAGGATAACCCTAATCCTAAACCTGTAGTGACACCACAAAAAATACACCACCTAAAGCAAAACGCATAAAATGGGTTGGAGAGGATTATAGAGATGTGTTGAATCCTTTCTATACAGCCCAACTAAACCCAAACAATAACCTCATTGTACAAACATACACTTCAGGGGAAAACTTAGTAGGCAACGAAGTACGCAAATATATAGACGCAAATAAACTAAGTAATTCACGTAGAGACATCGTTAAGAATAAGAGGTTAACTGACGCTGAAAATAGCCAAATTAGTACTTAAATACCTCATGGTAGACAAATGAAAACAGCAATAATGCCGGTGGAATAGGTAACAGGTGCACAGAACCCAGTGTATAAGCAGTTCATCCCAACGAGGAAGCTAAAGAAAGAATAGTGAAGAACAGATATGCGGGAAAAGAGGAAGAAGTAGACCTGCCTCGAGAAAACCAGAATAGATATGACACAGAATTTGAGGTGAATAATAAAGAGAAGATCATAGAAGCAAAAGAAGATATTATGAGAGAACTCAGCAAGACTGAGTTTACTGACACGATCAATAGAGTACCGCTACCAGAGCTCTCAAACGGCATAAAAAATAACAACTCAATCATGATATATAATGTTGCTCTTATACAGATCTTAAGAAATAAGGGAAATGACCTAACAACCTTAACTAACCTCATCTATTCCACTGCTAAAGTTGTAAATGCTCAACTAGGTATCAAGACAATACAGAAAAGGACTAACCATGTCAATAGACCTCCAATGTAGAAAGTAGCAATACAAAAAGAGATCGGATGTTTGCGGGTGGATGCATCAGTTCTCGATGAACTTGCTAGAGTAAATTTTAAGACAACCCAAACTAGAAAAATCAAGCAAAAATATAAAATCAAATATTTCATAAGTCTCCCTGCAACGAAGGAACTAGTGAAACAACGAATACAACTGAAAGCAAAACATCTCAGAAGGTATGACACAAGGTATTCAAGACGGATGCAAAGAAATTTTATAGGGAAATTGGCAAAAGCAAGATAGAAGGAAAGGAGCCACCTAAGACTGAGAGTTCTGGAAGAAGACATGGAGCAACAAAAAAGAATATAATGCTGAAGCTGACTGGATAGAGCGTGAGAAAGTAAGACTGGATGAAGTTGAAGAGCAGAAATGGGAGGCAATGGGAGTAGAAGAGCTAAGATGTATTCTTAGAATGTCTCACAAATGGAAAACCCCAGGACTGGACCAGATCCCTAACTTCTGGCTGTATTGTTTGACAGAAGTACGTTGCTTCTCGAACTGATGTCATCCAGAACCAAGAGCAAATACCTGCCTAGCTGACCGAAGGAACATCATACATTCTACCAAAAAGTGAAGACACGAAAATTCCAAAGAACTACCGATCAACAACATATCTCAACACCACCAACGAGATCCTCACATCGATACGAACTGAAAGAATATACACTTTCCTTGAACAGAACTCTATCCTTCCACAAGCTCAAAAAAGATTGTAAAAAAAATTCTTATGCATGCAAAGGTCAATTAATCATAAATAAAATGATTGTAGAGAATTGCCGGAGCAAAAAGAAGAACCTGAGTATGGCATAGATAGACTATATGAAGGCGTTTGATAGTGTCCCACATAATTGGCTACTCAAGGCCCTTGAGGTATATAAGATGTCTTCTGTAGTCTCCAAATTTTTACAAGGTAGCACGGCCAAGGGGAATACGTCTCCATAGTAATGAGCCGATCTAACAACATCAAACGAAGCATCTTTCAAGGTGGCTTCCTCTCCCCATTACTGTCTTGCCTGTCACTGATCCCACTCTCAAACGAATTGTGTAACACCAGGTATCGGTTCAAAGTGTATAATATTATAGGAAACCATCTGTTATATATGGACGATCTGAAGCTGTTTGCTAGAAATGACGAAGAGCTAGTAGGGCTGTTAACAACTGTTAAAGAGTTCAGCAATGACAACGGAATGGATGTTAGCCTTGATAAGTGCGCTAAAGAAACTTTTGTAAGAGGCAAGCTCAAGCAAACTGCTTCCATTAAATTAGATACCGACACTACCATCAAGGAGCTTGATCCACAAGAAAGCTATAAATATCTGGGGATAAACGAAGGAGATGGTATACAACATGCTACTATGAAGGAAACAATACGAAAGGAGTATTACAGGAAAGTAAGACTCATACTAAAAACTGAACTCAACTCCAAAAATTGCATCGAAGCCATTAACACTCTAGCACTTCCAATAGTCCAGTACAGTTTTAATCCACAATAGAAGCGAGCAAGTATTTATCTAGTGCAGAGAACTGAATGCTGCGGCTTGTGTACAAACACAAAAGCTGGAAAAAATCACATTCTATTGTCAAGGAAGCTGGCAAATTCATAAGGGAACTCGGCATTAACCCTGAATTAGATGTAGAACCTGAACCCGCTTCCTCCAAACAAGCAAAACGGATCAAACGGACTGCAAAAAAGAACAGGTAGAAACAAATTGAGGAGTGGTGGAGCCAGAAGTCTCTACATGGACAATATATACTTCGAAGCCGAAATGCTGATGTAGACCAAACAACAACCCATCAGTGGCTGAGTAGCTCAGGACTGAAAGCAGAGACTGAAGGTTTCATATTAGCGGCACAAGATCAAAGCTCGCTTACCAAAAAACTACCAGGCTAACGTTCTTCAAATAATATTAATAATAATAATAAAGCAAGCTGGTAGAATCGTTAGCATGCCGGGCAAAATGCATAGTGACATTTCATCTGTCTGTACGTTCTGATTTCAAATTCTGCCGAGGTCGACTTTGCTTGTCATCCTTTCGGGATCGATAAAATAAGTACCAGTTGAGTACTGGGGTAAATCTAATCGACTATCCCCTCCCCACAAATCTTTAGGCCTTCTCCCTATAGTAGAAAGGATTATTTTAGAATTTTTATTAAGAGGAAGGTAAATATTTCAGCCACAGACTAGTGCAGTCCATCCAACTTCGGTGTCAGTGATAAAATGGGATGTTGCACTGTCATAGATAACGTTTGTAGGAGTGTTCTGTAAATCCTTTATTGTTGGTATATTATTGGAGGAAACATCTGCACCATACATAATGACTTTTCCTTGGTATTTACCTTTTAGGAGACAAAGCTTGTTACTTTCGAAATTGCATGTCGAGCTTCTTTTAATGCTCGTTGGCAATATTATTATAGTGTGACTCTGAATGGTTCATAAAGCCTTTTTGCATACAGCTGTAGCGAACCTTTATGTTGTTGTTGTAGTTGTTCTTGGTAAGCAACTGGTCGAATTTGTAAGCATTCGTGAAATATTTTATTGATCATAGAGAGAAAATGCTTTGCATCTCTGTTTTTTTTTAATCTATAGATGCGTATAGAAAAAAAAAACGATATAAGTATAGAAAAAACGACATTAAACGTAACCATTTGACTGATTGACAAACATTCACTGATCAAAATGTTTCAATCACTAGATTAAAAATGCGCAATTTTCTTTTTCTGCCTTGCATCATCAAAAGCTTCTGGAGCCGTCATTTTTCTTTACAACACCCTTATGCTCCTCTCCTATGCACTAAATGGTTGGGCCAATCTGGTGTATTTAGCATTCAAAATTCTGATCACCTCTAACTCATTTTGCAAACAACAAACTACAGACGTACAAGCTAAACATCAACCGCATCGATATTTATTTTTTGGAAAAGTGTGATTAAATCATAGGGTAAAATATATGTTTATCATACGTGAGTATATATATTTACTTAGTGTGTGTATGCATGCACACGTACACACATACATACTTGTGTGTTTGTGTGTGTATGTGTGTGTGTGTGTGTGTGTGTGAGAGAGAGAGAGAGAAAGAGAGAGTCTGTGAGTGTATGTGTGTGTGTATGGCCAATCAGGCAATAAATAGGGTATAAAGCTATGTTCGCAAACAAATAATTAGACCTGTTCTCTTTTCTTAATCTGTAATCTCTATCACCATATTTCTCCTTCAGCTTTCTCTTTCTATATCTCAGTCTCTCTCCCTCTCTCTCTTTCTCCCCATACCTCACTACCTATCTACCTTCTCTCTTTCACTCTCCTAATACTCTGCTTTTGTTTTGTTTTTTTGCTCCACCCACCCTCACTCTACAATATAGCATTTGCATTTTAAACCATACAAAAAGAAAAATAATCTTTAGACGCCTTCACCAAAATGAATTTTGATAACTCCATGGTTTCTGTTTTCCATCTCTCCTGAACATAACTGTTTTGTCTGCCCTACCGGATGTAAATTTTTCCATCTCAAATTCAGGAGAGCTCTGGCAGTACATTTCTGGTGAAACATGCGTCACAAAATGAGATATTGCTTCATGGGAGAAGGAAAAGCAAGTCCCATTACTTTTCAGAGGCTCCAAAGTTGGATGAAGTAATCTGTAAAGAAGAGTTAAGGACTATGGCATTTCACATATCTTACACTACAAATATCTGTGTAGACATAAATACTACTTGGTCTTGTAGCAGCCAACGAAAGAGCCACCAATTGGTCGATTGGGAAGCTGAAAATAACAGCTTAATAACCCTAGAAAACAGGCAAACTTTTGGAAAAAGGTAAGACATTCGATCATGTACAGCAAGAGACTCATAAAAGACGAAATAAGTTAGATCTGTTGTATCAGATTTGGCCTGGAGGTTGTGCAACCACGACATCCTGCTTTAGAATTGTAAACGAACACACATAGGTTTAAAACTCACAGATTTGAGATCGTTTGAGGTTGAACAGATGAAACGTATAAAATAAAAGTACAGTTATAATGACATCAATGTTCACCGAAGTCATCAGCAAACATGGTGGCAAAGTAGAACGTCTACCAAGGAGTGTGTGTTAGTGTGTGTATGTTAGTGTGTGTATGTTAGTGTGTGTATGTTAGTGTGTGTATGTTAGTGTGTGTATGTTAGTGTGTGTATGTTAGTGTGTGTATGTTAGTGTGTGTATGTTAGTGTGTGTGTGCGTAAGTTGTCTTTCAATTGAATCAGCAGCTTTAAACATTTGAGAGTAAAGATGAAGAAATGAGAAACGTTGTGACGTCACAGCACGTCATATTTGTCGTTTTCCATCATTTTCTTACTTTTAGCACCTTAGGCAACATTATTTGAAATTTAGAGGAAGGCAAAGGGGGGAAGTCGCATTTTCTTGTAAATAAGAATTTAATTACATGCTTCCAAAACAGCAGTTAAATATAGATGTATTTTACATGCGCACATGAACACACACACACACACATACATACACACACACATACACGCACAAATGCATGCTCAAATGCATGCACACATGAACACATATTCCCACTGCTATCGCATACTCTACGTCTACCGCTTTTTCTCACCAAACATACGAACGCGCAATTATACATATATATATATATATATATATATATATACATATATATATATATATATATATATATATATATATATATATATATATATATATATATATATATATATATATATATATATATATACACATATATATATATACATATATATATATATATATATATATATATATATATATATATATATATATATATATATATATATACATATATATACATATATATATATAAATATATATAGATACATACACACACACACACATATATATATACATTTCTCACTCTGCCATAAGAACTGCCCACTTTCACTCAATTTTCTTCTTGCAGAACAAGCGACCTTAATCTACTTAGAGTTATTTTAGAGGAAATCGAAAATATTCATTTGCCAGTAATATGAAACAAACAATTCCAAAGACTTAAATATCGGAAATATACTCATTACATTGCATACAATAATCATTATCAATTAGTTGACACTATACTAAATATATATATATATATATATATATATATATATATATATATATATATATATATATATGTATATATATGTGTGTGTGTGTGTGTGTGTGTGTGTGTGCATGGTTTGATCAATAAGTATCCGGACTGTTGCCATAATAACGAGGCTGAAGCGCGCAGACTAAAACCGCTTGAAACAGATCGACGTTGAACTGTGCTGTGCATGCGCACTAAGTTTTAACGTTCTAGCTCACTTCCGCTGCTTACAGCAATGCTTGGAAGGAAGGTATGTAATATGTGATCGTCGCATTGAACATGACAGAGAATGTTGAGCAGAGAATCTGCATCGAATTTTGCCAAAAGCTTGGCGATACCTGTTCAGAGGCCTACAAAAATTTTCAAAAACTTTTCATCGTTCTCGATACAATCAAGGAGATCTTGTGCTACTGAAACCCGAGTGTCTTTTTGGTTTGCTGAAAGCAATTTTGGCACAAATGTGGTAGACACGCGTCTCTTATCTAAATCTTCAGTGATAATGAACTGAACTGGACCATAACTAATCTGCATATCCTCTGATAACTCACCAATGGTGATTCGACGATTTCCCTTCACAGCTGCACCCATATCTGCGATGCTTTTTCTCAGTTTTACTGGCTGAAAGTCTCGCAGAACGTTGGTCAATAGCGGCATTTTTTGGTCACCTTGGAAACGTCTGAACCACTCATTCACTCGTGTGCGGCTCATATGCTCCTCTCCATACACTTTCTGAATCTTTGAGTAGGCCTCGGAGCAGGTGTCACCAGGACAACTTTCTCAATCATGGTCAATGCGACGATCACACGCTACACACGTTTCTATCAAGCACTGCTGTAAACAGCGGAATAGAGCTGGAACTGTAAAACTTAGCTTCGTTACTACGGCAACGGTCCAGATACTTATTGATCAGACCTCGTATATATATTTATACACACACACACACACATACACACACACACACACACACACACACATACACACACACACACGCACGCACGCACGCACACACACACACACACACACACACACACACACACACACACACACACACACACACACACACACACACACACACACACACACACACTCACACACGTATGTATGTATATATAGAAGCCGTGTGACTGTGTAGTAGAACCTTGTTGCCCAACGAAATGTTTCCGGGCTCAATCCTACAGCGTGTCACCTTGAGCAAGTCTCTTTTACTATAGTTCTTGGTCGACCGAAGCATTGTGACTGGATTTCTCTCAGTCTGGTGTGTTCGTTAATGTAATAAAGCGAACAAAAGCGGGAGATAACTTCGTTCCTACTGCAGATATTTGTCTTTGGATGCTGTCGTTGAAGTTAAAAAAGTTATTTTTCGATGATTAAAAAAGTTATTTTTCAATTTTTCCAGTTCGGTCATGTATGTCATTTGGAAATTTTTCCAGCCGAGATTGTATAGCTTTTATTTTGTATTCGTGTTGAATTAAGGTGTAAAGATGTATTACATCGACTGAGACAAGTAGAGAGTCCATGCAGGTTTTGCTCAGGAAATGGATGGTTTAAAAAGTCCAAGTAATCTCTTATGAAGCTCGGTACATACTTAAGAATAGATTTTAGAAGTACATCAATGAAGTTACCAAGTCTATGTGTCTCACAGGACATCTTGCCACAATCACTTTCATTTTGATCGTGTCAGTCTCTTGTTATTCTTGAGTGTATTCACTGAGGCGTCAAGTAAAACTTGCCTTACACACACACAAACACACGCACACAGCGTAAACATTTTCAGTTTACATTTAAAATATATTGTGTTCTTAAATTTCCTATCAGGATTGTAAAATCTATGTTTGAAAGCTTATCAGTCATGACCATATGTTTTTTAAAGCATAGTGTATCAGGATTTCATTGTTCAATGTGTTCTTCCGTTCTTAAAGACAGGATACTATGATCTGAGGGAAAGTTAGCGGTTATTTCTTGCAAAGTGAGTTACCTACCGAAGCTGTTTAGTGGGTTCGTAATCGTGTAGTGACGCAGTATGCTGGATGGGTGTCATGGCATTGTGGTGGCATTGTGGTGGTTTCAGTTTGGGCAATGAAGTAGTCTTGGATGTTAATTAAAAATTCGACACTATCAAAAGTAGTCATCATCATCATCATCATCATCGTCGTCGTCGTCGTCGTCGTCGTCGTCGTCGTCGTCGTCGTCGTCGTCGTCGTCATCGTCGTCGTCGTCGTTGTCATAATAATAATAATAATAATAATAATAATAATAATAATAATGATGATGATGATGATGATAATGATGAATATGATAATCATTAGAAGGATAATAATAATGATAACAATAATTACCCTCATCATCATCTTGATCCTCATCATTAACAGAAACAACAGTTGTAGTAGTAGTAGTAGTAGTGATGGTGGTAGTAGTAGTAGTAATGGTGGTGGTGGTGGTAGTAGTAGTAGTGGTAGTAGTGATAGTAGTAGTATTAGTAGTAGTAGTAGTAGTAGTAGTAGTAGTAGTAGTAGTAGTAATAGAAGTAGTATCAGTAGTAGTAGTGGAAGTAGAGCTGATGTCACATCAGTGCAAAGATTTAATTCAATATGGTTAAATAAGTTAATTAGTTAACTATTTGATTATAGGTTCATTACCGAATCACAAGTTAATTATCGTTAATTAACGAAAACTTCCACAGCCTTCATTTTATCTTCCTTCTGATTTGATTTGATTGTCGTCTTTGTTTAGGGTCACGTGATCAAAGTCTCATGTGGGCTTTATCTATTTCAAGTGGTAAAGATTAAAAATCTGTGTTGTCGAAAGATGTAGTTAATCATTGGGTCTCATTTGACTGAGGACACTTATGAATAAACGCATTCCACTCATGAACATTTAGTCGTTTACCACATAGTTTAATGTGTCCTTTGTTTTACAAGAGTGAAGAGTATGGTTTAAGAGTAGATTTGCTGTTATTTCTAGTGGGTCAAATGAACACGTGGAGAAAATAATCTGCATGGCTTGTTATTCTTGTGCTGTTGGTGGCTGAAATGATGCCTTGTAGTCTCTGTTATTTGTAATGTAGGTAAATATCCAATTGGTGGAATCCGCTGTTTAGTTTCGAAGACCTGTCGAAGCCAGGTTTTACAAACTAAATATAGTAAATCGAAGAGTGAAGTTTAAAAATACAATTATTTCCTGAATTCCAAGAACGCTAACACTGGTTTATGTACGAGTGTAAGTAGCGAACATCACTTGGACAGGAGGCTGAGGCACTTCAAGAAAACAGTTTTGTTGTTGTTCGATTAAATGAAGTTGCGTAGACCTTTAATCTGGTACCTCGAAACGAAACGAAATGCATGAAGCATAGCAGAGTTTACAACACATAAATCGACAGCCCCCAAAGCATATTTTACTCAACCATGACACCTTGTATCAGTATGGTTCACTATGAAGCGAAACTATATTTAGTGCCTTAGCTTCCACTAAAAAAATGGATTAACCCTATTTTGATTCTCAGTAGATTTTTGTTAAATCACAAAGTGATGAGTTCACCAAAATTATTGGTCAGCTTGAAATTCTAGGTACTGATCAAGAAGGAGGTTTATAAAATGGAGAGAATAAAGGGATACTAATAAATTTTCATATTACATTTTGTATATTTTCAAAATTTAAGAAATTATAAATGAACTTGAATTTTTAAAAAAAAGTACTTGCTTTTATCTCACTGGTTTCATAATTTCATGATATTCAAAGAAAGCATGAGATGGAAAGGCATGGGCCTACATCATATATGAATCGACTCAAAGTAAGCTCTTTCGAACGTTTGGTTTCCTTAGGAATTTCTTCATGCAGAAACAATTGTAGAAACAGAAACTTTGATCAAATATACCTTTCTGTTCTTACATAATTTGTATATGTATGTACGTCTGTATCTATGCGTGTGTGTGTGAGTATGTAAATATGGTCTTTGCAGCTTTATTAATAAAGTATATATATATATATATACATATATATAATTTTTCTCGTCTGGCCGTAAAGCCTTTTCTGTTTGTTTTCCTGTCTTGTTTTTTGTCCGCCACTACATTCCTCCATGGCTAGATTTAATTTGCGTATACAAATTTAATCTGCGATCCATGGGACGAGCCGTTTTAGCGATGCGTCCTGCCCAAGCCCGTCGAAACGCCAGTGTTAAAACGTGGGTGGCTGATGAAGGAGAATGTTCTCTATGTGGCTCGTGTGTTCTCGTCTACGTTTGTTTGCAATGTCCTGTACCCAGATATGCACCTATACATACAGGTGGATGTCGGTATGCACATACCTGTACGTATATATGCATATACTCATTTACTATTTGTTTATATATATATATATATATATGTATATATGTATGTATATGTATATGTGAATAATATATACGTACGCACAAATCTTTGTTAGTGTACATTTGTGTGTGTGTGTGTGTGTGTGTGTGTGTGTGTGTGTGTGTGTGTGAAGGTGCATGGTTTAGTGGTCAGGCTGTTGTATTCACGATCGCTGGATCCTGGTTTGATTCCCAGACCGGGTGGTGTGTTGTGTTCTTGAGCAATGGTGGAGTGGGGTGGGTATAATATTGGATTGCTCCTCAAGTGAGCAGCGTGGTGTCATCTGAAGGCTAAAACGGGGATAGGCGCATTGTGATCAGTGATGTGTAACAAAATCTGATCGGTCACGTGATACACACACACACACACACACACACACACACACACAAACACACATGCGTGCGTGGGGAGGGATATATAGTAGATTTGGAAGAGAGGGTGTACTAAAAATGTGTGACACCACATGCCTGGAGTAAATAATCTAGAGTGAATTTTCGTGAGATGAATGAATGAATAAATAAATCAAAATTTAGAAATATGTGAAATCTGTACAATTCTGAGTAGTTTCAAAATCATTCAGAATTGTAGACGTAACGAATCATAAACCTATATTTGAATGTTATACAAATAAGCTGACAAAAACTAGTTTCTTTTCACAAAAGAACATTTTGCCACCTCGACAAAGTTTTATCTGTATTTCCCGCCAATTATGTAATATCAAAACGAAACAACGTATTGTTTTTGTTATATATTTGAAACATTGTTCTACGTTTTTTCTGGGTATACTTCGTTAAATGACAATAACAACAGCATCAAATAAGAGGAAAACAGAATTAAAATTTTACTTAAGTCATCTCTGGTAAAGGTTTTGGTAAATAAATTGGTATTACCAGCTTAACGACTTCTCAGTCCGTTAAAAGTTAAAAGAAATATCAAAAAATGTGTGTGTCAGTGTGTGTGTGCGTATGTGAGTGTAAGTTTATGTGAGTGTGTGCGAGTTTGCGCGTTTCGTTACGTCTACAATATATATATATTTATTTATTTATGCGCCCTTTTAAAGCCTAACCAGGCTCATGGGCCCGGTTTGCCGGTTTCTATGGCGTCTGTGTTCCTCCCAGATGAACTGGATGTCCAGTCCATCGTAGAAAAAGGAAGGAAGAGTGAGAAAGTTGGGGCGAAAGAGGATAACACGGGTCGCCACAACCCCCTGCCGGAGTCTCGTGCAGCTTTAGGTGTTTTCGC
>NC_142943.1:24825002-24827502 GCF_046866305.1 Octopus bimaculoides
TGCTACAATGACAAATTCCTTCCAAGTGTTTCTCTAGAATCATAGAACTATAGACTACGTCCTCATTTGTATAAATATATTGTGTACTCCACCTTACCAAATCACGTATGTAGTATGCTGTGATAAATAATCAATATACTTAGACACAATTCAATGTAGCATAATAACACTATATTACCAATTATTTCTATACAGCACTAATTGATAGAACAATTGTGAAAGAAGGGAGAAGTAGGTTTGTGAGTGTTATGGAATATTTTTGGCAAGAATACCTGATATTTTTCAATCGGCTGTCTCTGTGTATATTCATACATACATATATGGAATATATGGATATATATATATATATATATATATATATATATATATATATATATATATATATATATAATGTGTGTATATATATATATATACACACACACACACCATATATATATAAAATATGTATATATATATATATATATGTGTGTGTGTGTGTGTGTGTGTGTGTGTGTGTGTGTGTATTTGGCCGCAAGAAGTACCAGGCTTTTAAAAAAAGTACTCTGGTCGATTCATTCGACTAACAAGTTTTCAAGGCAGTGCCTCAGAATTGCTGCAGTTAAATTCTGATCTTTTGAGGCTTCCGTTGGATTTGCAGACCTTATGGCATACATGACACCTAAAGGTGTGCACAGACATATAGGCAAAATAGTTGGTGGAGGTTCTTTTTTCATGGGTCTGCAAATAAGATTTGAGCCCAGTAAAAGAAAGGCATGGTCCGTCACAGACTGTGCACACAAAAAGGCCATTGTGATTCACCTTCTCCATCGTAACGTCCTTCTTGAAATCTTTCTTGAGTCTTGCACGCGTTATCCTGGCCTCTTCAAACGCTTTCACTCTACTCCACCACCCAGTTCGATCCGAAGCAAAAGTTTCTATGTCCCCTGGATCTATTCCAAGTAACTTCATGGTAGTCCTTATGCCATCCTTAAACCTCTTTTTAGGTTTACACCGATAGCGTTTCCCCTCTGCAAGCTCACCATAAAACAGCTGTTTGGGTGTGCGTTCATTCAGCATTTGAACAATGTGGCCGCACTATCTCATTTGGTTTTTCAGAATCATTGCTTTAATTGAAGTGATGCCTGCAAACGCAAGGACATCTGTGTTTAGAGAAAAAGAACTCCATTTAATGTTTAAAATGCGATGAAGGCATTTTTGGTGGAATTGTTCCAACAATTTGAAATGTCTTTCATAACATGCCCATGTTTCAGAAGAATACAACATGGATGGTAAGACAAACAATTCATAAGGAGCCAATTTTGTGTTGTTATTTATATGCCGTTGGCGTCAAACACGTCACTCCAAACCACCAAATGCTTGTGCTGCTCTTTGAATTCGCAGATGTATTTCTGTGTACAGATTTCCATCATTTTGTACAGAGCTTCCAAGGTAGATGAAATAATCAACAACCTCAAGTAACTTTCCCTTAACAAAAATTTTAGTGGGGTTGCAAACAGCACCACATGCGGGTTGATACATTACAACCGTTTTTTTTTTTTCAAGTTGATGGTCAAGCCAAAATCATCACAAACTGAGTCAAATGCAGATACAAGAGATTGCAGAACTTTCAGAATGACTGACTAGATCGCAATCGTCAACGTATAAGAGTTTCCAAATGAGTGAAGTAAGAATCTTCGTTTCAGTCTGGTCAGAGTAAAAACATTCCCTGTTGTTCGATGCTTTGCTCAAATCAACTGTTATAGGGCAAGATTGTGTTCAATGCACTTTTCCTGAAATTGTCTGATAGTAAATATACAATCTAATGGAGGAGCGAAAACCACATTGAGACTCAGACACCATATTTGGAACTATGAAGGTATTTAAACGTTCTACCGTTGAAATCTCCCAATATGACCAGCTTGTCAGAAATTGGTACTTTCCTCAATAATTGTGCTAGATCGTCATAAAACTGTCCTACAGTTTCATCAGAATGAAACATTGTTGATGCATAAATACTTTTCTACACTAGGCACAAGACCCGAAATTTGGGGGACTGGGGCCAGTCGATTACATCGACCCCAGTACGCAACTGGTACTTAATTTATCAACCCCGAAAGGATGAAAGGCAAAGTCGACCTCGACGGAATTTGAACTCAGAACGTAAAGACAGACGAAATACCGCTAAGCATTTCGCTCGGTGTACTAACGTTTCTGCCAGCTCGCCGTCTTTTTGGTGCATAAATACTGACAACGGTAAGAGATCTACGTTTTGTCAGATATACCACTTCGAAATTCTGCAATAGAGGATACTAATGAATTCTTGAGATCAAACCCAACGCCAGATTCTCTACGCTGACCCTCAGATAGGCCTCTCTAGAAGATAGTGTGTCTGTAAGTATATCCATTTATTTGACCCTCACCAGAGAGACGAGTTTCAGAGAGCGCAACTATACCAAGGGAATATTTTTTAAGCTCACATGCAATAAGTTCAGTATGCCTTTTTGGCCTCTTCGTGAAATTA
>NC_142943.1:24832502-24847502 GCF_046866305.1 Octopus bimaculoides
TTATTATATGTATAATTTACTCATCCTGCATGTGTGTATTTTTAGAAGAGAAACCCATGTAATAATTGAAGCAGAAGAAAGATTAATATCATACATGAAATATCATACATGAACTTCTGTTTGTTTATGATACGACAATAATAAGTGACAATAATATGACAATAATAATTGTATGTGTTATTTTATTTATCTTTACAGTAATAGCAATGATATAATATTTTTATAAGAGAAAAACATGTAGTAGAAAAAAGATCACTTTTATACATAAAGTTCTGTTTGTTTATGGCATGATAATAATAAGTGAGATATATGTGTAACTTTTTCTATCAATACAGTAATGACAGTTATATAATACATTTCATTGAAATAGGTAATTTACTCATTCTTGAATGTAATGATAGTAATGGTAAATGAAGTTATTGAAGTATTCATGTTGCATTAAGAGTGAATATTTCTTTATAAACAATGTTTTTTGTCTTATTTCAGGGTACATAAGCCGTTACTACAAACAGTGAAAATGTTTGTGTCAATGAAGTTTGTGCACAATTAATCTTGTACCATTGCATAATTTTGGTTGAGACAAAATATGTAATAGCAAAATAGGAGTCCCCTTTTTCAACTGAAGACAATGAAGAGCTGTACCTGGTGGTTCTAGTGAGTTAAAGAATTCGATGGAGTAGTTGACACAATCCTGATCATCAACAACACTGTCAATTAATGGTATGTAGAGGAACATTTTTTTGGAGCCAGGATAGCTCTGTCACCGATGTAATCTGTATTGTTGTAACTATGAAGAAGATTAGGAAAGGTTTCATACAGCAAATCATCGACGGAATCAGTTGAATTATATATTGCATTGAGTGTAAGAAACTGTTCTTCACCAATTAGAATTCTCCCTTCACCAAGTTTCAAAAACTACTCTGCAAATAGTTCTGCTGAATGATCTCTCGAAAGCATTGATCTCATATAATAATTTAAGTAGAAAAGAGATGAACTTCATACATGAACTTCTGTTTGTTTATTATATGACAATAGTGAGTTTTATTTTTTATTATATTTATCAATACAGTAATGGCAATTATATAATACAGTTCATTGAAATAGGTAATTTAGTCATTCTTGAATGTAATGATAGTAATGGGAAATTAAGTTATTGAAGTATTGATGTTGCATTAAGAGTGAATATTTCTTTATAAACAATGTTTTTAGTTTTATTTTATGGTGCATAAGCAAAAAGATTTGCTTTTGCTCCCACACGTGATGCCATGTGAAAAGCATGGCTGTTGAAGTTGCAATCCAGCAACTTTTAGTGTTTGGCCTTGACTTTTATTAATGCTCATAGCAAAAGAAACTCGGATAGGAAACTGTAACCGTTTAAATTGGAACGGGACTCTAGATGGTGTAACTAGTATGTGAGGAATGAAGGCGGTGTCACCTTTACCAGAACCAGTGAGAATATTTACCTCAATACAGTTCCTCATAAGTTTGTGCACAATTAATCTTGTACCATTGCATAATTTTGGCTGAGACAAATTACGCAATAGCATAGTAGGAGTGCCTTTTTTCAGCTGAAGACAATGGGAAACTGTACCTGGTGGTTGTAATGAGTTCAAAAATTCGAAGGGGTAGTTAACACTATCCTGATCATCAACAACACTGTCAATTGAGTTGTTCTTTTAGTGAGGGAAAGAGAGAGGGAGAAAGAAAGAAAGCGAGACAAAGGGAGAAAGAAGAAGAGAAAGAGAGAGAGAAAGGGAGAAAGGAAGACAGAGAGAGAACGAAAGAGAGAGAGAGAGAGAGAGAGAGAGAGAGAGAGAGAGAGAGAAAGTGAGGGAAAATAGACAGATAAAGTAAAACGAAAATTCTCCGACTGCGAGTCCGCTGCCCTAACCAATGGGCAATTGCACCTCCATAAATATATATATATATGCTAGCAGCTAAGCCCGGTTTCACCCGGTCTGTTTGGATGATGTGGCTGTGATCGTTTTCGGTTAGGAATAATCTATAACAGCGTTTCTCAACCTTATCATTTCGGGTCTCCTGTTTCGCTTGGAGCCTCCAGCTATATGAACATTTCCTTACTCCCCCCCCCCTTGTCAGAAAGCAGCTTCAGGAGTTGTGAAGAACGAATTTGTACGTAGTCTGTTTCTGAGAGCTATTCTATTGGACCTCTGTCTAATCATTAAAACATTGGTTTAGTTATGAACATAGAAAGAAATTATACATTAATCTCTATTTTTGTAAGCAGTTGTATCCGTAAAAATTTTATTTGCAGAGAGCAGAAATTGAAAGAAGATATATGAAATGGATGTGTGTGTGTGTGTTTGTGTGTGTGTGTGTGTGTGTGTATGTGTGTGTGTGTGTGTGTGCATGCGTTCGTGCATGCTTGCGTGTGTGTATGTGAGAGAGAAAGAGGGTCAGAAAGAGAGATGGAGTGAGTGAGTGAAGGTGTGTGTCGTGATGATTGACGTCTTTCAAGGTACACACACATACATAGAAAATGTGAGGTCATCGTATAAAATTTTTACGATAGTTGAATTATGGAAAGGATTATGTTAAATTTTTGAAATGCAAATATGTGAATGAAAATTAAGTTCAGACCTCTATACCTGGTAGAAATAGCAGCCAAATCTCCCTCAAAACACCCTACTGTCTTAATCCGACAATTCTGCATGTTATGTAGTTTGAATGGGAAACTGTAACAAAAGATTAAGATTATTAACCCCACACAGAGGTGAAAGAAGAGAGACAGCATAGCGAAAGTGTTGGCTGACTGTCATCTTGTACTCCCCTTGTTGCTAGCGAAATGGTATATGCCGGCTGTGTGAACAACTGGTTGTTTTAATGGCGGAAGAAACAGGGGAATTCCATTAGAAAAGTTTTAATCGATTTTCTCGGTAACTGGGGCTAGAGAAAAAATACAAACCGCAGCACAATCTATGCACCCGTCTCTACATGTGTGCTATTTTTCATGCTAATCCACCCAGTCATTTGGCTGTAAATCTCAAGACAAAAAAGAATACAACAATCACCCATGTCCAATTTATATTATACTTGCAGTTAAACCCAGTTTCACCCGGTCTGTTTGGATGATGTGGCTGTAATTGTTTTCGGTTAGGCATAATCTATAACAGCGTTTCTCAACCTTATCATTTCGTGTCCCGTTTCGATTGGAGCCTCTAGCTGTATGAAGATTTCACACCCTCCTGTCAGAAAATGGCTTCAGGAGTTGTGAAGAAAGAATTTGTACGTAGTCTGTTTCTGAGAGCTATTCTATTGGACGTCTGTCTAATCATTAAAAGATTTATTTAATTATGAACATAGAAAGAAATTATAAATTAATCGCAATTTTTGTAAGCAGTTTTATCCGTAAAAATTTTATTTGCAGAGCAGAAATTGAAAGATATATGAAATGGACGCGCGCGCGCGCGCGTGTATGTGACAGAGAAAGAGGGTAAGAAAGAGAGATAGAGTGAGTGAGTGAATTTGTGTGTCATTGACTTAAAAAACAATTTATATTATAGAAATTGATACATACCTGTTGAACATTAAAATGTATGTAAAAGCTATTGTTTTCGACGCGTGTAAAATCATAGAGAAACTGAAAGACATGAAATGTCTGTTTGTGTGTGTATGTTTTTTTAATTTTTGCGGGGTTTTTTTTTTTTTGCATTTAGCAGGAGTTGGTTTGAGTTTTATCTCTCGATCAATGGCCGGACAAGTGAAAAGGAAAGGTGATCTTTTGAAGTGGGCATCGAATGAAGATACATGGACAGTTTTATGACTGAACTTCTTTTGAAGTTGTGGTGAGAGGGGAGAATTGATGTGCGTGCGTATGTCTCTGTGTGTGCGAGTGTGTATGTTTTATGGGGTGTGTGCGCCAGAGAGAGTAATGTTGATGGTGTATGTGTATATGTGAGAGAGAGAAAGAAAGAAAGAGAGAGAGAGAGATAACTGAAATTTAGTATTCAGTTTATTTATTTATTAATATGTATATATGTATGAATGGCTTCAGTGACACACACTCACATACACGCACGCACGCAGGTTGTTTTAATCTATTTTCTCTGTAAGTATAGGGAGTAGAAAAAAATAGAAAGCACGTTCCAACCTATGCACCCGTCTCCACATGTGTGCCATTTTTCATGCGAATCCACCCAGTTGTTTGGCCGTGAAACTCAAGACAAGAAAGAATACAACGGTCGGCCAACTTCAATTTATATTATAGATATATTAGGTTTGTGCATAATTATTGCGGCTTGTTTTCAATAAATTTTATTCAACAAAAACAATAAGAACATTTAACAAAAACATCTTTAAATGATTATTCCGGAGCATACTCACCATCTACTTCAATTACTGCTTCTCATTTACTTGGCAGCCGGTCGGAATAATCATTTAAAGATGTTGTTTTTGTTAACAAAATATTATATATATATATATATATATATATATATATATATATATATAGGCGCAGGCGTGGCTACATGGTGAGAAGCTTGCTTCCCAACAACATATTTCTGCGTTCAGTCCCATTGCGTGACACTTTCGAAATATGTCTTCTACTATAGCCTCGGGCCAACCAAAGCCTTGCAAGTGGATTTAGTAGACGGAAACTGAAAGACTCCTGTCGTATATATATGCATATGTGTTTGTATGTGTACTTATATGTTTGTGTGCCTGTGTTTCTCCCCACCATTGCTTGACAAACGCTGTTTGGTGTGTTTACATCCCCGTAACTTAGCGGTGCAGCAAAAGTGACCGATAAAATAAGTACTAAGCTTACAAAGAATAAGTCCTGGGGTCGATTTGTTCGACTAAAGGCGTAGCTCCAGCATTACCACAGTCAAATGACTGAAACAAGTAAAAGAGTAAAAGAGTAAAGAGATATCAGGCTTAGTAAAAAGTAAGCAACGTTTTGAAACATGAAATTCATCACAATATATTTCAACAATGCGGGAATTTTATTCATCAAAGTAAGTACCATTACAATCAACACATTTTTGCCAACAAGTTACAAGTTTGTTTATTCCAGTAACATAAAAATCTGGAGTTCTGGAGCTGATGAATTTTTAGAAGGCACTTGGTTTGATTTTTGAACTCCTTCTCTTGCAGGAAACCATCAAAGTGCTTGAAAAAGTGTTACTCGGTAGGAGAAAGGTCTGGGGAATAAGCTGGGTGGGGAAGAACTTCATAGCCGAATTCCCTGAACTTATGGAGCGTCATTAGTGAAATGTGTGGTTGAGCATTGTCATAAAGAATGATTGACCCTGTTTTGTTGACCAGTCTGGGACGAAGGAGTAGCTGTTTTTCGTTCATTTTGGCAATTTCATGGCAACATGATTCTGCAGTAATGTTTTTTTTTGCTGGGTTTTAAGCAGTTATAGTGCATGAGTCTATCTTTACACCACCAAACGGTCACCGTAACCTTCTCTTTGAAGAGCACGGGTTTAGGGAAGGTTTCCGGTGCTTCATATTGATCCAACCATTGCGAAGAACGTTTTTGATTATTATACAGAATACACTTTTCATCGCAAGTTACTATACGGTCGAGAAATGGATCGGTCTGGTTACAGAGAAGAAGCGACGAGCAAATTTCATATCTGCGCATTTTCTCATTTTAATTCAAATCGTGTGGTACCCATTTGTCGAGCTCTTTTGATTATCCGATCGCATGCAAATGGTTGCAGGCAGTTTTCTGGCTAACTTGAAGTTCTTTTGCAAGTTCTCGAGTGTTTTTGCGTGGTTCTTCTTAATGATGGTCTTTAATTGACCGTCATCGATACAGATGGGCGTCCACTACGCTCATGACCTCCAAGGCTCAGGTCTCCAGTGCGAAATCGTTTAAACCAGTTTCAAGCTGACTACTCACTGGTCATTTCCAAACCAAACGTTTCGTTGATCTCGCGAGTAGTTTCAGCTGCTTTACGTCCTTTTTTGAAGTTGGATAGAAAAATTGCTCGAATATCGCGCTTTGACAATTCCATTTCAGATGATTGTAACAACGGTGAAAAAAAAAAAACAATGTTAATTTATTGATGCATTTGGGCAAGTCTTTGTCTGTCTTATCAGTTTTAAAAAAGTTTTTAAAAATTCAGAGCTCTGCAAAAATCCGGTACGAATTTTTCATGGGTCAAAACGTTCGATACTTTTTACTTAATCTGATATATACCAGTAGAGGTGATTGTAAGACCAGAATTCCATTGGATTTAAAAAGTAACGCTGTCACCTTCAACTGAATATCAATGCAGGAAGCCTCTTTGAATTAGTTCACTTTGAAAATGTCGTAAGTGATGTACCCTAGATGAAAGTGCAGCGACTAGGATGCATAATTGCATACAGAGCAATATGCAGTTGCTGCAGTAGAAACATATCTAGGCCATAGTTATATATACTGTAGAAAGCTTTTTAATAAAATAGCTTTGGGTGTGAATAAATCTCCCTTCTCTTTGTTATCAATTATATATATACACACACACACTATATATATATATATATGTATATATATATATATGTATATATATATATATATTCATGAGTGTGTTGGGGTGCATATATCTATGTGTGTGCTGGTATGTGTGTGTGTGTGTGTGTGTGTGTGTGTGTGTGTGTGTGTGTGTGTGTGTGTGTTCGTGTAAAAGTTGAAGTACGCCAATAAAATATCACTAACCATTCAAAAATGGTGATATTGATATTAATTAGTGTCAGAAAACAATTACGTAATACTTTCAATATCGAATAGTGTCACTCTTTAAATACTTTATTGAATATACTTACCTATATTTAAAATATGAAACTGAAATATATATGCTGAGGTGTCGATTGCTTATCCTCACCGTCTAGCAATGAATATGTTTGAAATTAAATTGAAAGAATTATCTCTACGGAAAACAGCAAATCGATAGATATTAAAGCAAAATTAATTTAAATTATAAGCAAAAATAATTCATATTTAAAATATGAATTTAAGTACAGTAAATCAAAAATATAAAGAAGCAATTAAAAGGCATATTGTTCACGTATAGCAATATTAATGATTTCAAATACTCGATCAACACGCTATAATAATGTCTGCCATCGTGTTTTCAAACCAGAATCTTTGAGTGAACTTCTGTAGAGAGTGAAATGTTTGAGGATGAAATGTTTTCCGTTATTCAATACTAATTCAATACTAATTGCACTAAGATTTCCATGAGAGAAATTTGGCTTAAATGTAGGAAATGTAATTGAAGAGACTCGAGACAATCTAGCTTTAAAAACACCAATCTGTTTCTCGAAAAGGAGTTCTGTAATTTGGTAAGGATTTAGCACTGATCCATTTAAAGATATGCCAAGTTTTCAGCTGGGGCACTGTGTGTGCTTCATCAAATAGCTTTTAATACCTCGCGGATTTGAGGTTCTATAAAAAGTCTCTCCTTAAGTTTGGCAGCACTTAATTTTGGTAATATTTTCGAGGGAAATTGAAATGCTCTTGATTTTTTTTTTTTACCCACTCGCCTTCACAAATATCCTCATTAAACCAAACTTAATGGTAGTAAAAATATTTCTTTGGATTATCGGAAGGAATTGATTGAATGTTATTCCTTCCAGAAATATATAAGGACTTGGTTGGCCATTCTCTTTTATTGTAATGCTCTGTAATACACGACTGTCCCACAGGCATTGAAAACAGCAGCGCTTGGTGAGTCTCGTTGCATGCCCATTAACACAGCAATTATTTTAAGATCTCCAAAAAGATACCACAGGTGAACTGCATTAAAAAGGCTTTCCATGTGAGCATCCATTGAATGAGTTATGGGGATAGATGGTTTAAAATTTCCATTATGTAATAAAACAGCTTTTAAACTTGGTGGAGGTGGATCTATAAAACGTCGCCATTCAATTACAACATGCTTTTCAGATAAACTTGCCAAAAGTCCATTAATGTCATGACAAAAGCAGAAAAGACCATGCACTTTAGAATATACTGCTAAATCAAAATTTCGCTTTCTATAGTAACTCATTGTTACATTTTCTGGAAGCAGATGTCTTGACGGGCGAGCTCTACTTTTTCTGACAGTTCTAAATCCTCCGCAAAATTAAAAAAAAAAATTGAACCTATACTCTTTTCTTGGGCGTATCCGGTATCTGGCAATGTCCATCAGCAACTGTAACTTCAATGGGGTTGAGTCCATGTTGGGGATAAATAAGAAAATGTTTCATCATCTGATACAGTCCAATGCTCGGATTTTGATAATTTTAACATTGGTTTCAAACTTTGATACAAGGAAAGCAATTTCGATCACATCAACTCCCAGTGCTCAACTGGTACTTCTTTTATCGATTCCAAAAGGATGAAGGACAAAGTCGACATCGGTGGAATTTGAACTCGGACCGTAAAGGCGGGCGAAATGCAGCAAAGAATTTTGCTCTGCGCGCTGGCGATTCTTCCAGCTCGTCGGCTTAATAAGAGCCTTTAATATTAACAATAAAAAATTGCAGTCTGTAAGGTGATCTTTCTGCTTCCTCCAAATCATTGCTACAGCATAATCATTGAAGACATATTTTTTCAACCAGCCAAGGAAGAACTTGAACACGCTGTCTAAATTCGATGAAATATTCGTCTTGTTTTATTTATCCAGTTGGCAATCAAGCTATAGCTTTTATATCTTTTTTTAATATCTGCTGTCATAGGGTTTTCGGATGAACTTGAAAAAAGTCCATTAATGGCATATATATATATATATATATATATATATATATATATATATATATATATATATTTACTGTGATATATTGTGAACATACCATAAACGTAGCAAAACAATCCGGGTGATTTTAAAATCCTCTGGGCATGTTGATAATTTAGTTGGGTGTGTCATAAAAGAAAGAAAATACGTACGTTTATAAACAATATATTTATGCATTTATTACAAAATGTAGAGATGAAAAATAAAAATAGGTTGGTTAAATTATAAGGTAGGTAATGAAACTAAAATACAAATGCCCACGATTTAAAAAAATGTACCTTCTGGGTATAACTAAAATTAGCTTTAAATCCTTAAAATTTCCGATAAAAAATAGCTTCTGGACCTGTATAATCTTACCCGTTAATTTAACTTTTTTTATCAATATCCAATTAAGTACATTTTACTCTTTATTTGGCAATCTAAGATTTACAGGAAAGGAATTGCCTATTTATCCCTTAAGTTATAACTTTCACCTGCTAATCACATTATTCATTATCTACTTCTGTTTTAACCATAGCTTCATTTTACATTTCTTTAATTCTTACCTGTCGCAATTCACATTTATACTTTCACTAAACTTGAAACATTTACATAGTGGTAAACCTTTAAGTATCCTAGCTTTTAGTATATATAAAGGTGTTTAGAAACATAACAGTTAGCTCAAGCCTTATTCACTACTCAAATATAGATATTTCTTGGTAACTACTTCTTAAAGATTTCTTCTGCTAGGTTTTTGGTATGATAGTTATCAGGCTATCAGGCGTAAGAGTGGCTGCTGGCGGGCGTTTTTATGAAATAACCAAGTTCAGCAGGCAGAAACCATTTAAAGATTTTTTTCTCACTTCAGTCGCTGGATTACGGGCCAGGACTTTTGTGTATTTATTTCACTGCAACGGAATACCAGTTCATGCCAGGGCTGGAATATGTTGTAGTCCATTTTGTTCTTGCCGAGGATTTTGTGTTTTTCCTTAAAAAAAAAAAATTCTCTTTCTTTATTTTTTCCTTGAACTGTTTTCCTTGTCTTTCTCTTCCTCTTTTTTTTTTTTAACTGTTTCTGTTTCGTTTATTGAACTATTTCTTTTTTTCTCAACTGTCATAGCTGTGGAGGTCATAAGGATGTCCGTTTGGGAAAAGCTTAGAATAATTAAAGAGGATTGTCGCAAATGGCCGGTTGACCCTAACATGACATATGCCTCGTACATGAATGAGGCATGGGAAATGGCGGGGTACGGTAACTCAAGCGGCACTGAAGATAATGATAGATATATTGATGGATATATCGACGAATAGGAGGTGAAAAAGCCTCGTTAAGAGGGTTTGAAACCGCATCTTATTGCATTATTTGTAGTGGTTTAAAACCTTAATTGTGTTTTTTAAAAAATAAAAAAAAACATGTTGAGTAAGAGGTTTTAGTGCCTCCTTTTTGTAAGAGGTCTGAAACCTCATATTGATTTTTTAAAATAGAAAATATGTTTTCGAGAAAAACCCAAACGGCGGGCGTTGGCTTTCGTCTCTCATTTATTCATTTATGTCATTTCATTTTCTTTTATTAATGTGTTGTCCAGCCCGCAGCTACTCTATGTACTGCCTTTATGGCAAATAAAATGAAATAAAGTAGATTGCTTACCAACCACATGGTTCTGGGTTCAGTCCCACTGCGTGGAACCTTGGGCAAGTGTCTTCTACTATAGCCTCGGGCCGACCAAAGCCTTGTGAATGGATTTCGTAGAGGGAAACTGAAAGAAGCAGTTGTATATATACATATATATATATATATATATATATATATATATATATATATATACATGTATGTGTGTGTGTATATATATTTGTGTGTCTGTGTCTGTCCCTCCCCAACATCGCTTGACAACTCGTGGTGGTGTGTTTATGTCCCCGTAACTTAGCGGTCCGGCAAAAGTGATCAATAGAATAAGTACTAAGCTTACAAAGAATAAGTCCTGGGTCGATTTGCTCGACTAAAGGCGGTGCTCCAGCATGGTCGCAGTCAAATGACTGAAACAAGTAAAAAAGTAAAAGAGTAAGATATGTTATATAACTTAGAAACACTAACAATTTTGTCGCAGTATGTTTAGAAGTTCACAAATACCTACACAGACATATATATACATATTAATCTATACATCTATTAATCTGTATGTCTGTTGTCTGTCTGTCTATCTATCTATCTATCGATCTATCTATCTATCTGTACGTATATATGTATACACATATATAACACGTGAGGTATAGAGTTGTTGGTATTACACCTATTCCATGGTTTTCAATTGTTTCAATAACTTAGGGCGACTTATCATATAATATACTTGAAGATATGGAAGAGAGTAATGATGCAGTCATATCGATTATATAATTTGTTTTATATAATGATTGACCCACAGTTATCTAGTTGCAACCCTTGTGAACAGTTTCATTGCTCGCTTCTATGTCTTTAAACATACATGATTAGTTACACTTACGTTACTGAAATAATTGTAAACTAGGGAATATATTTAATACCAACAGCATCATTCTTCACTTGTTATTTGTACTCCGCAACTAAGGGTAAGCTTCTAGATTTTTAGTTGGTCTAAAATTAATGTTTCTACTGGAAAAATTACGATTCTTACACATTTTTCTAAACAATGTTCGCAGGAGTGCTGCCTGAGGTAACTGCCTGGATTCCCGGATCCTTTCTCTCTTCTCAATCATCATGTAGCGTTCTGAAGATTGGTCTGTTGGCCCTCGTATCTGTACTCTTCTATACATGGGTATACACACGCATATATATTTTATCTATTTATACATGTTTGTATATATGTATATTTTATATGTTGTTAATGTTGATGTAAGATTTATTATATTACTAATAAGACTATGAAACAACTGTAAACGTATGGAATAAACATCTACTGTCTCGCATCACTTCTCTTACCTTCTTTGTTATAATTTACATTTTTATTGCATATAAATTTGGTTGTTGCTTGTAATGCTAAAAATGATACAAAAATATACAATAACAATCTATGCAATATTTAATACACATATCATTCGTTGGTATTTACTTACATGTTTTTGCTTACATGATTAGTTTCAATTCTATTGCAAATTTTAAAAGTATAGCATCGGTTATTTTGCTAAGTTATTTCATTTTCAGTCACAATGTATATGATTTTAAAATTTACCTCTGCTAAACACTTTATATTCCTCTCAATCTCTTTCTCTCTAAATCTTACATCAATAAACTTTTTATATATAGGCCTACAATATCTTTTTAAGCAGCGTAATAAAATACAACAGAAATGTAATGTCTAATAACTTCATAGAAGATTGTCCAAAATGAAGGAAATTTTGTCTCACAGGGGCTCTCCTTTAACTAATATCACGGTTTCCCCCTGATATGATTAAATTTTCAATATTAGTCTAATCTATGTATATGCACTCCTCAGTCACCGCATCTTGTAGCTCTGCAGCTGATGTAACTGATTTGATTTCCACAGTCTTGTAATCTTCTCTGAAGGTTTTCTCATGCGTGTCATATCAGATTAAAGCCAGTGCTCTGAGCAACCCGTTTCAGAGATTCTGTTTCGTGAGTCCCTTCCCAAGCTTTCGATATTTTACTTGTTTGTCATGAGGGTTCTATCTTCCCGTAAAAGATTGGTCTCCGCATGAATTCCAACACTGAAATGGGTGGGTAATACATCCCTTTCAAGTATTTTACAGTTTATCCCCCCCCTCCATGTAATTGATATTTCACTGAAAGCAGCTCGGATGTTTTCTACTACCTAAACTATCCGCCATACTATAACTTTGCCCTCACCCCCATGTTTAACCTTTTCTTGCAAACAATCCAGCTCACATGTTTCAGTTTCGTTACCTCGAATTGGAAAATCGACAGAATTTTCTTCCCCCCAGATCATATTATTGACCACCAAGACTTGTCTTGCTTGTTGCTCCAGCTGAATCATTTGAACTTATTAGTTTTTCAAATATTTGACTTCTTTCTTGCAGCTCCTTGTTTATGTCCAAAGACTTTTTTCGATACTGTTGTTATGCAATAGAGTGCAATATCTGAAGGATATTTAACCTCTCTAGCAGTTGCAGATCAATGTATTATAATTTGCCTCTTAACTACCCTCCTCGCCCTCTCAGAAACTTTTTGCGGCCTTACAGTTCCCATCCTCATTTGGCAATGCCTTTTTTATTCCATCGCTTGACTACATTATTTGCTGATCGATGATTAATACCAAAAAAAAAGTGATCGATTTTTAAAATGGACTTTCCACATTGATATCATCCGATGACTTGCCTGAGTGTAAATTCATCGATATCTTGTTTTACAATAGTTTTCATCGCAGTATTTTTATCAAATTAATGCTAATATTAGTCTAAAAGCGCAATTCATATTCGTACTTGCAAAGAAGAGAGGACATATTTAATTAGGGAAAACGAAAAATCAATGTGAGTCTAAAAACTGTTCGTACGTCACTGTATACACACGTACATACACATACACACGCAGACACACACATATACAGACATACATACATACACACATACATACACACTCACACACTCACACGAACACACACATACTCTGTCTCTCTCTTTCTCACACACACACACACACACACACAGACAGATAGCTCTTACGGATTACAACTGTTTATAGCAACTAGTCATGCCGCAAATATCAGACGCAAAAGAGTCGTCTGATTTTCAAAGCGGACGTACAGTAGGTCAATCTAGGGTGGACTTAGCCAGCGCAAGATTACACAAAACCTTGGGATTCCTCTTTGCCGCAGTCAACAGAGTGATTGTGCAATTCACCAGCAAAGGAAAGGAATCAACAGTATCCCGCTCAGGCCGACCTGGGCCCCTCTCACAGATATCTTTGGGCTGTCAAACATTGTTGAAAGTAATCCCCGATGTAAGGCAGCTGATGTTGCCGAGCAACTCCAAATGGGTTGGAGTACTTCTGTGAGGTTGTCTCCAAAGTGTCTCTATCAGCTTGGCTACTATGGCAGAACAGCTAGAAGGAAACTTCTTCGATAACCAAATGTTCAAAGAAGAAACGAGCAATAATTCTTTAAAAATTGTATCTTCTAATTTTTTAGATGTGTGTATATATATATAAGTATACATATAATTTATATATATACATATGTATATATATATATATATATATATATATATATATATATATATATATATATATATATATATATATATATATATATATATATATAATTTATATGTATACATATGTATATATATATATATATATATATATATATATATATATATATATATGTACAGACATACAGGCGCCCATACGCACACATACACACTCACACACCCGTGCTCCAATACAGAAACCGAAGAAAATTATTCAATATATCTATCTATCTATCTATCTATCTATCTATCTATCTATCTATCTATCTATCTATCTATCTATCTATCTATCTATCTATCCATCTATCGATCTATCTATGTCTATTTATATATGCATTACTATATATATATATATATATATATATATATATAGTAATGCATATTCATTTATTGAAAGCTGTGGAACCCATCTGTTGTTACAGTTTCGTGTAGGAAACGCAGGGTATTTAAGTTTTTTTCTCTCCTGTTTGTAAATTGAAACATATACAAATGCACCCCACTCCCCACGTTTGTTCTGGTGAAAAGTTGTACATTATATGAAAATTTATAATACAAAATCACAGATAATTTTATGAGCACATCAAAATGGCAGCGCGCAGACATTTTTACATAGTGGATTCTTAGAACATTTCGTATGGAAACAATTCGTAATATTAGTTCTATGTTACGGCTTCAACCTATAATCTTCTAAGTTGAATTGCTGAACTGGAGGTAATTGAATGGTCCTACACCAAAACGGCTTCATTTACAATGAAAAAGGGCTACCAAAAAAAAAAAAGAACTACCTAACTAAAAAAAGGGATATTTATGCTGTAATTTATACCACGAATGTCTGTAAAGAGCCGGAATTAAATTGTACTTTGAAAGGTATGGGTATTACCAATGTGGCCACCGCAGTAATATGCAAATTAGGGCGTCATACCGTGATATACTGTTCACATAAATAGCTCCTCGTTATCCTCCCGCAAAAATATAATCTACATAGAGTAAATATCAAAACAATTCCAAATGGAAACTGGACATTCTGCCGTGTAAGCGCATTGCTGTACCTTCAAAACAGCAAATGTATTATATATATCTACTACATATGTGGGAA
>NC_142943.1:24852502-24857502 GCF_046866305.1 Octopus bimaculoides
GTGTACACACGCATAAACACATGCACTCACACACACATAGACACACACACACACATATAGACAGACAGACAGACAGACACACACACACACACACACACACACAAAACACTGGCATTCTGTCGATTACGACGACAATAGTTCCAGTCTATCTGATCAACAGAACACCCTGCGCTTGAAATTAAAGTGCAGGTGGTTGAGCACTCTACAGACACATGGCCCTTAAAGTAGTTCTCAGAGAGATTGAACGTGACACAGAATGTAAAAATGCTAGCCCTTTGAAATACGGGTACAACTAACTTTTGCCAGCTGAGTGGACTGGAGCAACGAGAAATAAAGTGTCTTGCTCAAGGACCCAACGCACAGCAGGGAATCGAACTCACAACTTTTCGATCGTGAGCCGAAAACCCTAACCATTAAGTCTCGCAGCCTCACTTAAATATACACATACACTTATATGCACATGCATCATACATATATGTATGCATACGCACACGTTTTTATCTAGAAGTCTGCATAATGATCTTTCAGATAAAGAAAGATATAAAACTCCGCACTTGTATTTTGTATTGAGAACTACAAATGAAAGCAGTCCACTTCGAACAGATACTTTTATGCATAATGTCAGTACTTTTCTCGGAATATTCTTTTCCTCCTCACTAGACATTTTCGTGTTATCTCTTTCTGACGAAGAGTTATGCTCGAAACGTCACACCCTTCTTTTTTTTAACCATCTTAAACTTTCTCTGGGCGTCAATCAAATACATTCATCGTGTATACATCCTCTTGACTTTCGTTGTTTTTCTTGGTTTTATTTTTTCATTTACTTCTCTCTATATGTAATTAATGAGAGAAACAAAAGATGGAAGACATGAGAATCTTTATTGATCACTACAATCGTTTCGACCCATCTAAGAAACTACCAGCTGTATACCATTTGTATACGATTTTTTAACTATATATATATATACGTATATATATATACACAGACACATAAACACACATACTCATATACACATTCACACCACAAACATATACGAATGTATGTATGTATGTATGTATGTATGTATGTATGTATGTATGTATGTATAAGGTACCAGAATCATCTGTCGTTTCCGAAAGAGTGAGAGATGAGACTATGAAAATCGTAATCTGGAGAGTAATGGATTGCAAAGCTTGCAAAACTTCTGAGTCGCTCCTGCAGTTTCTGTGGGTGGGTGGGGGAGGCATCTCTGTTGTTTATTTCCCCTATATATATCTGTGTGTGTGTGTGTGTAGACAGACAGACAGACAGATAGACAGACAGATAGATAGATAGATAGATAGATAGATAGATAGATAGATAGATAGATAGATAGATAGATAGATAGATAGATATAGATACAGGGTGGGGTAGAGAGTACGGACGTTTTTCAACTGGCTATTACTCATCCCCAGAGAGAGTGACATGTGTCCAACAAGTACCATTCGGTCCGTGGTATCTTAACATTCTTTTTTTTTCTTTTCAGGTGAAGCCATAGCGCTGTAGATGATAGATCATCGCGTGTTTGCTTACGACAGTTACATGGAGAATAACGAGTCTGTCACAGCAGTTTAGCATAAGTTTCGGCCCCGCTTCAAGATCCACGGAAATCAGGTTGTTCCCACCCATAACACAATCTTATGTTGGGTGAATGCACTTCATACAAGAGGTTCACTAATAAATAGGAGACTGGTGGGAGCACCACGAACGGTACGGACCCCGGTAAATGTGGAATGCGTCAGATAAGCTTTGATATGGAGTCCGAATCACTCTGCTCGGAAGCATCCCACTGAACTTGGCATCGGTAATCGATCAGTAAGGCGTATTTTGCATGAAGACCTGCATTTTCACCTGTACAAATTGGTCACTGGGCAACAGTTGCAACCATAGGACCATGCGTAGCGGCTTAACTTCGCAATCTGATGGAAGCAATTTTTGAGGCAAATGACAACCTCATCTTGTTAATGAATGATAAAGCTCATTTTCATCTTAATGACAGGGTGAATCAACAGAACTGTCGTTATTGGGCTCTTGAAAATCCGAGAGAACTGCACGAAAGACCACTGCATAGCCCAAAAGTGACGGTCTGGTGGGCTATTGGAAAAACTGCCGTCGATAATGGAAATGCTGTTTCTGTGAACTTCGAGCGTTGTATCGAGATGGCAAATAACTTCTTTGTGCCTGAATTATGACGAAAATGTATGCCTATTCAACGTGTATGGTTTCAGCAGGATGGGGTGACGTCCCATACAGCCACAGCATCAACGGACGTTCTTCGCCCTCCCTTCGGTGACCGCCTCATTGCCAGGTTTGCTGACATTCCTTGGTCCCCTCGGTTCCCTGATTTGTCCATGTGTGATTATTTCTTGGGGGAAACCCCAAGGCACGTATGTATGCGCATAAGCCCCGTACATTGGACGATTTGAAGGAAGCAATTTGTGTGGAAGTTGCCCAAATCGTCAGAGCAATGCTGGAGAGAGTGGAGGTTAGCTTCCAAGAACGCTTTCAGAAATGCATCGGACACCAGAAATGAAAACGGACACCACATGATGGATGTTGTTTTCCACACTTGATTTTGGAAAATGCTAATTCAAAAGGAACATATCAATAAAATTTGTTTGCAGCTAAATTAATGATTTTGTGAATGTTTCTAAAACGTCCGTCCTCTATGCTCCACCGTGCGCGCGCGTGTGTGTATGACGCAAATACATAAAACACTATCTTGGTATTTAATTGTTTCGTGTGACATAAAGATATCGTTTTCCCTTTATCTAGTTGAGCACAATGTTGTATACATAAAAAGTTCCATGCATAATATTCGATGGGTGAATAACCTAACAACAGTTGCTTACATTTCGAAATTTTTTGTAAACATAATTGACTGACCTGAAAACCCATCAAAGTCGAATAACCTGTGCAACAACGACGATCCAACCGCTTCATAACATTTCTTTTTAGACCATCTAGTCTTCAGTTTATTTATTTCATCTTATCATTCTGCTGATGAATGCTGATGCAACGTGAAACCATTAAAGTTGAGTGCTATGTTTTATATATGTACTAAATTTATGTATTGAGTACTTTTCTATTATATACCAAAAATACTTTTAAACATTCTTTCATGTATATAGCATGACGGCATCAGGTTGCGGGGCCCTAGTTCGAGAGTTCCAAGATTTTAAGGTGCGACAAACCATCTCTTACCCTCTATTGTTCGCACCTCTACTCTGATCCACATTAGTAACACCTGTCAGGATCCCAGCTATGGACTAATTCGCATTTTGATGTTTGCTTACTTATAGGTAGGCAAACACCAATATGCGAAAACACCTATATGTGAAAACTGGGTCCGACGATGTCCGATAGACATAGTGTATATATTGGTGTGCAATTTACATGCACCAGCATACAGGCACGCACGCATGCACGCACACACGCACACACACACACACACACACACACACACACATACACACACACACACAACACACACGCATACACACACAACATATAAATAGATGCATGCGTGGTTGTGTGGCAAACAGTTTGTTTCTCAGCCGCATGGTTCCGGGATCAGTCCAGTGCGTGGTACCCTGGATAAGTGTCTTCTGATTTAGCTTCGGGCCGACAAAGCCTTGTGGATAGGTTTGGTAGAGAGAAACTGAAAAACAACCACCGTATATATATATATATATATATATATATATATATATATATATATATATATATATATATATATATATATATATATATATTTATATATATATATATATATATATATATATATATATATATATATATATATATATATATATATATACAGGGTGCGATGGGTAAATTGTCATTTTATATTTTTAATTTCGCGCATGTGCATTGTTTGTTTTTGATTTTGTTGACTACACAGTATAGTAAGGGTCAGTTGGGCACCATGACGAAATTCACCCTGCAGAAATTTGGAAACGACATGCTACATTGCTTGGCATACGTGCCAAAAGCTCCAATATGAAAATTTCAGAGTATTTGGATGTCAATCTTAGGAGAGTGCAGAGGATTCAGAAAGCGTTGGATGAGTCTAATGGTAATTACGAACGTACAGCAGCTCGGAAACTCATTCTGATTATTTTGATAAGAAATGAACTCCTACATTTGTTGGTGAGATCCAGGCCATGATTGACAACGATACCTCGAAGTCAATCAGGTTCATCGCCCGGGGCATGGGAGTGTCTCAGTTTCTTATCAGGCAGGTTGTGCATGAACATTCGGTATTCCTTATTCAAGAGGAGAAAGGGCCAATTTCTATCCCAAGCCATCAAGGACAAAACCGCGAGACGAAGCTTTTGAACAAACTCAAGTATCTCCTCCAACCGAACTTGCTTTGGTTTTTCTGAGACGAGAAAAATTTCTGCCAGGATCAGATGGTGAACACACAGAGCAACCGTTGGCTTGCCGTGTCCCCAAAACATGTACTGAGAGTGATAAAAATTAAGCATCCAGTCAACATCATGGTGTTTGGAGTGATCACTAGTGATGGCGACGTCATGCATTCATTCATCTTCCCACACGGCCTCAGATTCAACACAGAGGCCTCCATCAAGTGCTTGGAGGAGGTAGTGCTGCCCTGAGTCAAGAGGGTGGCTGCTGAAAGACCCTATGTGTGACAACAGGATCCTGTACCATATCACACAAGCAAGAGAACCCAGTTACGGCTGTTAGACTATTTCTGCAACCACATTACCCCTGACATCTGGCCACCGAACTCCCTAGACTGCAACCCCCTTGATTATTATGTGTGGGGTGCAATCGAGCGAGAGACCAACAAAACTTCATGATGAACTGAAGGCAAGAATTATGGCAGGATTCAGCAACTTAAACAAGGAGACCGTCCAGAAGAGTTGCAAGAGATTCCGAAGTCATCTGGAGGCCGTGGTTGAAGCCAATGGCAATTTTATTGAATGAATTTACTCTTTAGCATTTCAAGATA